>NW_007070509.1:458586-459064 GCF_000164805.1 Carlito syrichta
CACGCGCCCCCCCCCCGCGCGCCCCCTGGCGCGGTGGGTTGGACCCGGGCCAGTTGCATGGGGGTTGGGGGGGCACAGGAGGAGCCGCGGCTTGGGGGAAAGTTACCGGCTGGACTATTTGGTTTCTTGCGCTTCCAGAGCCGCGCTCTCTCCAGCGGTCGTGGGGCTCAGCCACAACCTCCGAACGACACAGAACGACCCACGTCTCCCCTGTCCCTTAAGCCCACTCCCTCCCTTTAAGCTCCAGTCCCGCCGCCACCTTTTCAAAGCCAGTTCGTGCCCCCACAACCCAAGAGCGAGGGTGGGTGACTAGGAAGAATTCTACCTACCACCCGTTCCCCACCGGCGCACCTGCCCCTACCCAGAGTGGGGGTCGCTTCTGTGTTGTAGAACCTAAAGTGTGCGCCTGGCAGAAGGCTGCCATTCAAAGGGGTGGGGGGCGCTGCTTTCAAGTTCCAGCTTTCTCTCCCTCCTCCCA
>NW_007070509.1:459084-464603 GCF_000164805.1 Carlito syrichta
TGGGGGGCGGGGGGGGGGCGGGGAGCCTGGGTCCGGAGCAGGGGAGGGGCAGAGGCGCCGGTGCTAGCTGACCCACAGGAAACGAGCGCTGCTGACCTAGTTTGGGACACCGGAAGTGGGTGCTGGGGAGAGGGGGAGACCAGCAGGCTGTCCTGGCTTCCGGGCCAGGTGGAGGGCGTTCTTGAATTGACCCCCACCCGAATGCCTTGGAGACCCCTAGCTGCAGCCGAGAATGGGAATGAGTCAGCGCTGCTATTCCCCCTTCCCCCAACTTATTCCTGGAGGAGGGAGACCGTTTATCACGGCAGAGGGGAGCCAGATTGGGTTGCGAGGGGTTAAACCAGGATGGGAACTCTCTGTTCCATGAGGGAGTATGTGTGTGTGGGGAGGTGAGGCCTGGAGGATTATGGGGTTGCCTCCTTCTGCCCCACACACACCAACTGGTTTGGTCACCCCTATACCCGCCTGGCACTGCTGGGAGAGCTGGCATGTAGTGGGCATCAGGTTGGGAGGAGAGAGTGGGCATAAGGAGTGTTGTACTGGGCTGTCAAGGGACATATTTGTGACTAGGTCTGGGTGGTAGTGAGTATTCCTCCTTAGTGGTGACTGGGGAGAAGGGCAGGGGGCTCCCCCTGGAGCAGCTGATGAAACAAGGCGAAATCTCTGTCAGTGCCTCCTGTCCCTGGCCCCAGGAGCCCTGGCTCCCCCAGCGTGCCTCTGTTGCATGGTTGCTGTGGGCGCGACACAGTCTGCTGGCACCCCCAGACACTGTCCCCTCCCTTGGGTACCACACCCCCCCAGCCTTGGCACAGAGGTCAAAAAGGGGTTAATACCACTAGAGAGGGGCACTGGGGATGAAAGAAGGTAGTACCCATTGGGCTCAGGTGTCAAGGAGAGAGGCTGCTCTGATGGGACGTTCTCATCACTTCTCAGCCCTGGCTGATATAGACCCCAGTGTCTGGGAGACAGGTGCTGTCCTCTTCCCCCTCCCCATGGTGCCCCCTGGCACCCAGGGCCCCCAGCTCCTCCTTGGCCTTGTGCCTGCCCAGGGAGGGCGCGGCGGGCAGCGGGGGCTGGGCTAACAATGCACCATCAGGCCCTTTGTGTGCTTGCACTTGGCACCCTGGGGAAGGGTGGGGGAGGGGGCCCAGCAGGCATGGGGGGCGGAGCGCTCTGGGGTGGGGACAGTGAAGGCTGGGGGAGAGAAGCAGAGAATGAAAGCAGGTGGGGAGGAAAGGGAAGTAGGTCAGATAGGGTGCCGGCCCCCCATTCCAAGCCAAGGCTGAGAGACCCAGCCCCTGATCCTATGGCTGCCTGGATGGCATCATGCTGGCGTCTGAGGCACAGCCTAGGACTGGGCATTTGGGGTCAGAAGTCACTGCCCAGGGGACTGCTCAGATGGAGGAGGCTTGGCCTGTTACTGCCCCCTTCTTGATGGCTGAGAGACCCAATTCTCCTGGCCCAAGACCAAGGCCCCAAGATGGGTAGTGAATGGGCTCCAGGGAGGGCACTGCCCTCTGATAGAAGCCTCTGGGCCTGCTTCAGGGCTTCCTGCCTCCAGCCTGCTTGGCTCCCTGACCTTCCTGAGAGTTGAGACTGCCCTGACACAGGGCCTTGAGGCCTATGCCTGTTTTGGCTTGGGGCTGAAGAGGCAAGTGGGGGAGGAAGGTGGGGACAGGCAGACGAATAGGACCCTGGCATGGGGTGTGCCCGCCCTGGCCTCTTCCCCCTCCTTCTGCTGAGTAAACTCGTGAGTAAACTTGACGTTTTGCCCGGACAGTTTGAAGTTGCCTCGCTGTCCCCCACCCCCCAGTCCTGCCAATATACAAGCGGCTAGGTGCCAAGGCGGGCCTGGGGGACTAGGAGGAGGGGGATAGAGCTGCTGTCATCCACCACGAAGGGTTACAGGGGACAAAAAAGACCCCCCACCCAGCCAGGCCCAAGTCTTGGCGAGAGTCTTGGCTGAGACCTGTCAGCATCTGTCCCAGAGCCTTGGGGAGCCCAGGGAAAGTAACCTCGAAGCAGGTCCTCTGCCCACTTCTGACCTTCACCCCCGCTAGGGAAAGGCACCCAGATGCCATCTGGCCCCCTGAGTTGCCATCTTTAATGTCCACAGACTGCCTGGCACAGGGAAAATGCTACCTTTAGCAACTTCCCCAGGGAGCCCAGAGGGAACTGCCCTCTTCATTCTGCCCCACAGCCTGCTCTCTTCATTCTGCCCCACAGCCTGGGATGGGCATCTTAGCCCTCTCTTCCCTGAGATCTCCCTCCCAGCTGCCATGGCCTCTGCTCTGAAGGACAGCATTCTCATGTGCCAGCACCCTTCCTTGACCTCACACCTGGGCCTGATCCCACATATCCCTCCATTGTATTCACCATCAGACTGGCCCTGACCTCCCCAACCCCTTCCTCTGCCTGCTACCTTTCTCAGTCAGGTCAGCCTTCAGAGCTTCCCAGCCAGCAGATACCTGTGCTAGATCTAGGGGTTGCGGGTGCCCCAGGCGAAAGAGGGCTGATGGCAGCAAATGGAGCCAAGTGACCCCCCCAAATATCAGTGTGCTACCATTTGACGTCACTGATTCCTCTTATGCCTCCCCAGGTCACCAGAATGATGGGGGAAATGCCTTCCCTGTCTCTGCCAGGTCTCGGAGTGGGGCTCCCCCAGGCCCTTGCTTTCGACCTCATGTCTCTGGCTTCAGTTTCCTTCCTGTTTCCACCCCCCCCCAACTCCTCCCCACCCATATGTCCCTTTCAACAGACATCCTCTCCTCCTTCCTTCCTCCTTTCATTCCCCTTTGCCTGGGAGCAGGGGTCCTCTCCCCTAACCATGGACCTCCTAGCCTTTTACCTCTTCTTAAACCCAGTCCCCTTGGAGATTCCTGACCTAGTCCTCTGAAGAAGAGAACCCAGGGATTCTCGAGGGAACTACAACTCCCAAAGCACATGCAAAGCAACTGTAGTGCACACTGGGAGTTGTAGTCCTTCAAGAGCTCTTAACTTGGCTGAGCCTGGAAATAACTTCAGGATAAGCGTAAAAGCCATGGCTGGGATGGGTTGGAACAGGGGCACCCTCTGCATCCCCCTGCTGTGTTCTTGCCATCCCGTTCCCATTTGATACCATGTACCCATGATTGACATCCATCTCCCCTGCTGAGACATGCTACCCATCCTCACCTTAGGGCCCCACCTTAGAGATGCCCACACCCTGCTCTGCTGCCCCTGGCGGGGTGAGATGGAGGGGCCCCATGAACTCAATCCCTGTCCCCTGCCCTCTAGGCTGATTCCCTCCCTTTATGGGGATCAAAGGGCAGAGAGCAGCCCCACCCCACTCCCTCACAGGCTGTAGGCACTAGGGCTTTCAGGAATCGCAGGGACTTTGGTGCCCAAGCATTTGCTTGGGCAGGGGAAATGCCGGGAGGTTGGCGCCTGGTGGTAGGGAGAGACACTGGCCTCCACCCTGGGGTGTGGAGCACTCAATAACTGCTCATGGGCTGTCCATAGCCTCCTAGACTCTCTTTGTGGAGGTCTTGAAGGGTGTGTTACCTCTTGAGGAGGTGGCTTGAAAACAGGGTCTTGGGCCTTATCTGTAGGGCCTAGGGCCTGGGCCCGCCTGTCTGGCACCAAGGCCCAGGGGTGACCATCCCCCACCCCAGGCCCATAGTTGGCATGGGGCGCTGGGAGCAGGGGGGTAGGAGGGAGAGAAGGGCAGGACTGCCAGCATCCTGGTGGGTAGGTGCCAACCGGGCCGGGAGCTGGTGAGGGGCAGCAGGCCAGCGGCATGGAGCCAGCAGCTGTTGGGGGGAAAGGGGAGGGGATTCTTTAGGGGGCATTTCTGTGGTTCCCCCCACCACCCTAACAGGACTTGGGATGGCCTAGTGTCTGGGGGACACGAGGTCACCCCTCGTTCTGGGAAGAAGGGACCCCAGGAGTTGTCTGAGTGAAACTTTGTGGCCCACCTATCTCTGGGCTCAGAGCCCTCCTGAGTTGCCCCTCAGGCCCAGGCGGGTCCCACCCAACCGGCCAGGGTGGCAGCAGCTTGCGCAAGGGGTGGGGCTAGGCGCTTCCCAGCAGATGCCCCCTCCCGGCTCCTTCCTCTTTCGGTGCCCACAGCTCCCCCAATCTGTCTACCCCCCTCAGGCCAGCTCTGTCCCCCTGATCCCCTGGCTATTGGGGGCTGGCACGAGTGCTGCCCCCTGGCCTGGTTGGCAGGGTTGGTGCCCGGGCAAGGAACTGTGGTATGTGAGTGGGTTTGGGGTGAGGCTATGGGGAGGGCGGGGTGCTGCCTTGCCCAGCCCCCGAGGGCCCCAGCCCAGTACAGGGTAGGGAGAATTCGGCCAGCTCCCAGGGGGGCTTAGGGGCCTACTGGAGTCTGGAGGGCCTCCTTGTGGTCCCTTATCCCACATGGCCCTAGGGGTTGGAACATGGGCACCTGTCACCCTGGCACTGACTGTCCAGGGTTCCCCTCCTCCCTCTTCTGGCCACTTCTGCCTCCTGTCCCCTCCCCTCCCTTCTTCCTTCTCCTGGTCCCACCTCCAGCGGCCTCTCCCATTGCTCCTCCTCATCTCTGTCCTCCTGGACTGTCCCAGCGCCTACCTTTCCTACCCCTCACCTTTTTCCCCCTTTAGGCCTGAGTAAGGACAGGCGGGGGTGGGTACAGCTGGGGCTTCAGGCACCACAGGCAGAGACTCTGGGCCCTCTCCCACGCCACCAGCCCTCCTGTAACCCCTCCCTCCAAGCTGGGGGGAGGGGGACAGCACCCAGAGGGTTAAGACTGTAGGGGGGAGGGGCTGGGCCAGGTCGTGGGCGGCCCCTTTGAAGGAGGGAGCTGGAGCGGGGAACAGCCACCCTACCTGCCCCCCAGCCTGGCCCTCCCCCACCCGTCCCAGCCTGCTGCCCCCAGGGGCCAGGAGAAGTTACCGGCAAGGCCCCTCAGCATTCAGGTGAGTAGGCCCTGCTCTGGCTTGGGAGATCAGGCCCCAGGGGTGCTCGGAGGCCTAGTATTGGCCAAGGGTCAGAGGACTGAAAAACAGGTTAGGAAAAGGGTGCTCAGACTTCACTGGGGGATTTAGGGAACTGAGGGTCTGAGGGGCTGGGGTATAGGGAGACTTCAGGGTCTAAGCGGACCCAAGGATGACCAGGAGAGGCAGAGGAAGAACCTATAGGAGCCGAGTGATTGCCGGGCCAGGCCAGGAGGTTGGACAGGCTGGCAGGGAGCCGGGCTCCGGAGATCAGGCTGGGGTGTCCTCTGGGGCTGGGGGGCTCAGGTTTCTGCTGGCGGCTTGGCGGGTGTGGGGTTACCAGCCAGCTCGGTTACCCAGCCGGAGACACTAGGCTGGGGGAGGGGGTGGGCACAGGGCAGACCCTGGCACCTAGTGCAGTCTCCTAAGGCCCTGAGGAGAGCTGGCCCTGCCCAAGCAGACCCTGCTGAGAACCCCAATGGCCAGGATCTGTCCAAGTGGACAGTTGCCTGGCCTAGGGTGGGCCCTCTGGGAAAGTCCAGCCGCTCCAGGGCTGGAAAC
>NW_007070509.1:464623-472169 GCF_000164805.1 Carlito syrichta
TCCGCTCTTGCTGCAACCCCCCCCACCACTCATCCTCCCCACTAGCTCCCAAATCTTGGTCTCCTGCTTCATCCAGAAGGGGAGTGAGAGTGCCCTAAACGCGACCATCTCTTGGCAAGACCAGGCCTTGGAGGACAGGCCTGGCCCCTGATTTAGTTCCTCTACCCGTCTCCGTCCCCCCATGCCTGGGGAGAAGAGAAAGGATGCTTGAAGCAGGGAACCAATGGAGAAGGAAGGAGAGGCTGGAGCAAGGGTACCAAAGGGGAAAAGAAAGGACAGTAGGGATGGTTCCTAGGAGGGGACCTAGGGCCGGAGGTGTGGTGGAGAGGAGGTGAGGAGCCGGTAAGGGCTGATGAGAGGAAAGCACAGGATGGATCTCGTGGAGGGATGATAAGGGGACAGAATGATGACGCCAATAAAGGGTCGAGAGTGAGGGTTGGCTGATGGGCAGGGGCCACAGGTGGATGAGGAAGGCGGGGAAGAGCATGTTGCCCCCATTCCTTCCTCCGCCATCTTTTATCTCCCTCATATTTTTCTTGATGGGGCCTAACAGACTGTGGGCCAGGGCTGGGGTCATGGAAAGAAAATGTGGGGGAGCACTGAGGTTATTTCAGGAGCCCCAGACCCAGGATTGGGGGATTTGGAGCCAGAGGGGAGAGACTTAACCCCCACAGCACCGGGAAGCAGCCAGCTCCCCTCGCCTCCTTCCCCCTTCGTGGCTTGCGGTCTCTCTTCCCCGCCTCGGCCCCCAGGAAGTGTGAGTGCTGGGGGTGGTGAGGTTAGGAGGGGGAAAGCGACATATGGGGGATGGGGAAGGCATGCACAAGCTTGGAGGGGCTGGGATTGGGAGCGAAGGGTTCTGTACGTGCCCAGGGCATCCCTGGGTAGTGGACCGCTCGCTGGAAACCCTTCCAGTCCTCCAGTGGGATGTGACTCAGCCCCTTTCCCTTGCCTCCTGAACAAGGCAGTCCAGATGGCTGCAGCCCCTGGGCCCCAGAGGCCCTGGGAAGGGGTGGGGGAAGCTGGGGATCTAGGATTCCTGGGTCCCTTAGGACTTTGGACTGGCTGTCCAATTTCCCCATCCCCCTGGTCCAGCCACAGGCCAAAGCCCTGGCTTCGTGCAAACTTAGCTCCAAAAAAACAGGAAGAGAACCTGAGGCTGGAGTTGGGGTGGGGGTTGGGGGGAGAAAGGAGAAAGAAGTAAGGGGGAGGGTGGCCGGCTTAGGCACCAGGAGTGTTGGGAAGAGCGTAGGGTCCCTTCATCATCCCTAGCCAGAAGATGTTATAGCCTGGTCCTCATCCTCCCTCACCCCAAGCCGCTGCTCCCAGAGAAGTCTGCCAGACCCTGCTCGGTCTCCCTGGGAGAGCCTAGAAGTGGGGGCCTTGGAACCTGGGGAGGGGCCCTGTGTGCCTGTGTCTCAGGCCCATATCTATTTTCTCCGCCGCTAATCCTGGTTCCGCCTGCTGCCCCCCACACTAAGCCTCACTCCCCTAATCCCCAGGGTGGGGGGAAGGGGGGCCAGCTTTACTCAGCTGCCCTGTTCAGGGCCTCCTATCCCTGCCCTTCAGCTGGCTCAAGCCAGCAGCGTTGGCCCTGGTGCCCCCCAGCCCTGCACTGGACAGTGCCTGAGGTCAGCACCTGAAGAGCATTCCCAGCTCCCTTTCCTTTCCCAGGTGGGGCCAGCGCCCTCTACCTTTTGGGTTCTTGGTGGTGGACATACTCTGCAGGTGCCCTTGGGCAGTGAAGGGTAGGTGATAGGCACCTCACCTTTGCCCCCCTCCCACCTTTCTCGGCCTCGAGTCTTCCCCCAACCACAGATGGGCCAGGCTTGACTCAGGGCCCAGTTTCAAGAGAGCTGCCCACCGGCTTGGCCGGTCTAGCAGGCCTGACAGTGAGGGGTGCCTGGGGGGGTGGCGGGAAAGAGGGGAGCGTTGGGGCGGGGCCCCCAGTTCTTCCCCCTACCAGGCAAACAGACCAAACAGACCTTGCCTGGTTCCCTGGCACAGCTGCACCCCCCATCACCACACACGCCCATGCCCACAAGGTCTTAGCAAGAGGGGGCATGCCAAGCTGGGTGGGGATGGGCCGCCTTCATGGGGCGTCGGGGGGCTGGGCCCTCTAGGATGCAGAGGTGGGAAGGGTGCCCAAGGTGGGATGGGCACCCTGGCACCAATGCCCCACCCTGGCAGCAAGAAGGGGGAGGCCTTCACCCCAGCCACCCCTTTCAGACGATGGGTCTAGGAGTGCCCCTTTGGCCTGGTTGGCACCAAAATAGTTCCAGGTGGCACCTATATTGGCATGGGTGCCAGAGCCCTAGGTAAGGGTTGGGGGAGTTTCCCAGAAGCTGGAGAGCCATATGAACACCCTCTCCCTCCCACGCGTGTCCTCTGCCTCTCCCCCTCCTTCGTTGCTACCTCTTGGCCATGGGCATTGGATTTGGGCCTAAGGAGTTAAACACCCACCCTTACCCAATCCCTGTGTGAGTTGCGTGGTGAACCAGCCTAAGCCTGTGACCTGACAGCGAGGTCAGCCAATCAGCGCCCCCGCCACTCCAAGTTGCTACGGAGACCGGCCCTGGGGTGGGAGAAAGGAGGCGGGCTTAGCAGCAGGAATGGGTGGGGTGGGTAGGGAAGGAGGGAGAGGGACAGGGCGAGCCACGTGCCTGCGGGTGCCCAGCTCCCAGCCAATGGACAGCGAGGACAGCCCCACCCATTCCCCTTAGGAGGGATGGGATCCACTTGGGCCCAGGAGGGTGCCTACTGCTGCTAAGTGACTACAGCCGCTGCTGTTGCCACCAACGCTTCTGCAGCCCACCCGGTTTTTGTTTGTTCCCAAGTCCTGGGGTCATTTGCCACTTGTACCATTTGTAAAGTACAGGCGAGAGAACCAAAGGGAGCAGGCTTGGCCCCTCAGGAGAGAAGCGGTTAGGGATTTAAGGTGGGAACAGGTGGGCTTACAGGCAGACAGACACGTGGGTGCTGCTCAACTCTGGCGTTGTGATGAAGGTGGCAGACAAGGAGATAGACTCAGACAATGCAGTTCTGTGTCCTAAAGAGGAAATCTGTGGCCTTGACTCCCCTAACCGCCACCCCCCCCCCAAAAAAAGAAAGCCCTTTCCTCATCAATGGTCAGGGCTGAACAGTTGCTGGAGTGGCAGAGTGGACACTGACAAAATGTCTGTGGGATCTGTCCTGAGGATCATCTGGGCTAGCCTTTAATATTTCAGACGGCGGAACAGGCCTCCTCCAGAAATAAAGTGACTTATCCAAGGTCATGTGGCTAGCAATAACTCAGCTCCCTCAGTGTAATGTGAGGGAGGAAGGGAGGCAGACCTGTCTCTAAGTAGTTTTCTCAACAGAGGCCATCTGTATGGTGGAATCTGACTCCAGGCTAGGCCAAGGCCAGAACATTTATTGGGTCCCTACTGTGTACCAAGCATTGTGCTATATTTGTTCTCATTAACCCTCACCACAACCCTAGGAGTCAGGTGGAATTATCCCATATTTCAGACAAAGAAGGAGGCTCAGATTAAATCACTTGTTTAGGATCACAGAGCTAACTGGCAGCAGAGTCAGGATTCAAACTCAAGCCCAGCTGACTCAGAGCCCAGCTTTTACCGGGCCTCAACGCTGCCTCTAGTTGCTCCAGACTCAGTGTCAGGAATGAAGGGCCGAGCCCTTGGGGCCTCCACTCCCACCCGCTCCGCAGCTGAGAACATTGAAGCACAGAGAGAAATGACTTGCCCAAGGTCATTCAGCAAGATAATAGCGGAGCCAGAACTGGAAGCCAGTCTCACCTCCTTCCAGGACAGAACCATGCCCCAGCCCCTGCCCTGCCCCTCTGCCAGCCTTGGGATTGCTGGCTACTCTGTGCCTCCTTGTGTTGCCGCACCTTGCTGGGAAGAGCATAGAGAGCTGAACCATGGCCCTCTGTGGGGGGGGGGGTCTCCTGGAATGGGGAGGGAGAGGTGTCGGAGCTAAGGGGGAGGGGGAGGGGTGGGACTGGAACTTGGCCTATTGGCAGTGGGGGAGGGGGCGGGGGCGATGCTTATCTGTGCGGGGCAGGAAGCACCCTCGACAGCCAGTGACACCCCAGCAAAGGGTGGCTGCTCCTTGGCCCCGTGGGGGAGGGGAGGATGTGGGGGGAGGGATGCTGGGAGCTGCGTTTCCCGTTTGGCCTCTAGAAGGGGGGGATCTAGAAGAGGAGATGAACTTTTGGTGGCTGGGGGAGGGTTGCAAGGAGGAAGAGGATGATGCTCAGGAGCCACGTCCTCATTTGCATGTTTTACAGTGTCCTAAATGCTTTAGAGCAATAACTTGAGTTAAAGCACCTAGCTGTGCCTGGCCTCCAGCAGAGCGTGGTCCAAGGTAAACCTGAATTCTCTCATTGGCCTCTCCTCAGGCTGTGAGGAGGGTCCATCGTGAAGACCATTACCGCACTTTCCAAATGTCTGAGCCTGCTGCCAAAGCCACCAGAGAGTCCTTCAGCCACTTCTTCATGAAGCCCAAACCAGGACCCAGGCATCTTGTCTCCCAGCCCTGTGCTCCTTCCAAAGAGATGGAGAATGGGGCAGGTGACACAGATGGATCGCTAGGAAAGAGCCAGAAAGGCAGGGCTCCTGTTCTCACACAGGCAGAATAGAATAGTATGGTGGCTAGAAGCAAGGACTCTGGGCCCACCGCCTTTCAGCACTTAACTCGGAAAGTCACTTCAGCTGTCAGGACCTCAGTTTTCTTGACTGTGAAATGGATGACAATCATACTTCAGAGGTTTGTGGAAGATTAAATGGGTGTAGAGTACTTAGAAGAGTGTCTGGCTTGTAGTCCCCTCTCAATAATGTTGGCTAATGTTGGTACTCCTTCCCCAGACGCCCTCGCAGGGCTGAGCGCTCTTAACCTCCCTTTGTACTTGACCCTGCAGGAGAAGATGGGGAGCCCCGAGGATGACCTGATTGGGATTCCATTCCCGGACCACAGCAGCGAGCTTCTGAGTTGCCTCAATGAGCAGCGCCAACTGGGCCACCTATGTGACCTCACTATCCGGACGCAGGGCCTTGAATACCGCACCCACAGGGCCGTGCTGGCTGCCTGCAGTCACTACTTCAAGAAGCTTTTCACGGAGGGCGGTGGTGGAGCGGTCAGGGGGGCTGGGGGCGGTGGGACAGCCACTCGGGGGGCAGGAGCTGGCGTGTGCGAGCTGGATTTTGTAGGGCCAGAGGCGCTAGGTGCCCTGCTCGAATTTGCCTATACAGCCACACTGACGACCAGCAGCGCCAACATGCCGGCTGTGCTGCAGGCCGCCCGGCTGCTGGAGATACCGTGTGTCATCGCTGCTTGCATGGAGATTCTGCAGGGCAGTGGGCTAGAAGCTCCCAGCCCCGACGAGGATGACTGTGAGCGAGCCCGCCAATACCTGGAGGCCTTTGCCACAGCCACGGCCTCTGGTGTTCCCAATGGTGAAGACAGCCCCCCACAGGCACCCCTCCCACCGCCACCGCCGCCACCACCCCGGCCTGTTGCCCGCCGCAGCCGCAAGCCCCGAAAAGCTTTCCTGCAAACCAAGGGGGCCCGGGCGAACCACCTAGTCCCCGAGGCGCCTGCAGTGCCCAACCATCCCTTGACCTACGAGGAGGAGGAGATGGTGGGTAGAGTGAGCAGCAGTGGTGCCAGTGGGCTGGGAGACAGCTACAGCCCTCCCACGGGGGCTGCCTCACCTCCTGAGGGGCCCCAGAGCTATGAGGCATATGAAGGTGAAGAAGAAGAGGAGGAGTTGGTGTATCCCGCTGCCTACGGGCTGGCACAGGGCGGTGGGCCCCCACTGTCTCCAGAGGAGCTGGGCTCAGACGAGGATGCCATCGATCCTGACCTGATGGCCTACCTGAGCTCCCTGCACCAGGACGCCCTGGCACCAGGCCTGGACGGCCAAGACAAGCTGGTGCGCAAGCGCCGCTCCCAGATGCCTCAGGAGTGCCCGGTCTGCCACAAGATCATCCATGGGGCAGGCAAGCTGCCACGCCACATGAGGACCCATACGGGCGAGAAGCCTTTTGCCTGTGAGGTCTGCGGCGTTCGATTCACCCGGTGAGCACCCAGTGGGGAGGAGGCCCAGCGGGGCCATGGGGGGGACGAGGCCCAGCGGGGTCATGGGGGGGGGCGAGGGGTAGCGGGGAGGAGTCAAGAGGCCCAAGACGGAGGCAGGTGGTCCCAGAGGGACTGGAGCAGGTGTGGGTTACCTGAGGAGAGAACAGGAGAAAGCAAGCCAAGGGGGTACACCTGGGGTGTGAAGGATCTGGTGCCCAGGAAGGGCATCCTGGGGCGGTAACAGGAAGCAAATGTGAGGGATGGAGCAGGTCGAGGCCTGGGAGCATGACCAGGACAAGCCAGGGATCCCATTCTGAACATCCCTCTGCCCCCTCGCCCCTGCCTGTGCCAGGAATGACAAGCTGAAGATCCACATGCGGAAGCACACGGGAGAGCGCCCCTACTCATGCCCACACTGCCCAGCCCGCTTCCTGCACAGCTACGACCTCAAGAACCACATGCACCTGCACACAGGGGACCGGCCCTATGAGTGCCACCTGTGCCACAAGGCTTTCGCCAAGGAGGACCACCTGCAGCGTCACCTCAAGGGCCAGAACTGCCTGGAGGTGCGCACCCGGCGACGCCGCAAGGACGATGCACCACCCCACTACCCGCCACCCTCCACTGCTGCTGCATCCCCTGCCGGCCTCGACCTCTCCAACGGCCACCTGGACACCTTCCGCCTCTCTCTAGCTCGATTCTGGGAGCAGTCAGCCCCCACTGGGCCTCCAGTCTCTACCCCAGGGCCCCCTGATGACGATGACGAGGAGGGGGCACCCACCACACCCCAGGCCGAAGGTGCCATGGAGTCCTCTTAAAGAGGGACCAGTGGCCAGGCTGGAGCAGCACAAGGCTGGGGACACCCATGCCAAGCAGTGGGAGCATGCAGGACAGATGGGCCCAGGGCACTGAGTGTTGCTGACACCAGAATCAGCCCCTTCCCCCAGAGCCCTCATTCCAATTCCAAGCTGAGAAGGTTTTGGGGCAGAGGCTCCCCAAATGGAGGTGATCCCCCAAGGAGTGACACATATGTATATATTTACAGCTCTATTGTAAATGTGGGGTTCCTACCCCAGCTGCTCTTGGGGAGTAGAAGCAATAATGTATTTCTGATTTGTGGGGTCCCACTTCGGCTATGCGGGTTTCTAGGGGGTGGGGGCTTGGGACCAAAGCCTTGCCCCGCCCCTATGCCCCTTGGGGGTTTGGGCTGTGTAAGGGGGTGAAGAACTGCCCCTCCCTTCCGAGACCCCTCCTTCCTGGTTTCTGTTCCCTTTTCCTGGCAGTGAATTATGCAAAGGGGGCGGCAAAGGAAGGGTAGGTGGGGGAAAGCAAGGTGGAAGCTTGACAGCCTGGGGGACTGGGCCTGTAAGGAAGGAGCCATCCCAGTCCCCCTCCGCCCTGCTCCCAGCGCTGAGTCATGGGGTCCTGGAGAAGAAGGGGGCGGGGTGGCCTGATTGGCTCCCCC
>NW_007070509.1:472598-475735 GCF_000164805.1 Carlito syrichta
GGCAAATAACCTCTCGCTTGGCCGCGGGGGAAGTGGGCTGAGGAGCTGTGGGAAAGAGATGCCTTTCCCCGAGCCCAGCCAGCCGGGCTTTCCGTGGACAGGGGAGAATAATCCTCCACTCTTCTCTTAGGATCGAATCCACCGCCCTTCTGTACATAGCCTCTTCTGTTGGTCTTGTTGAAATCTAGTTTCAGATTTTTGACTCCCCAATTCTGCTGGGGGTGGGGGGTATCTCCCCTCCTTCCCCTCTGGGTGCTGGACCCCCGTTGCGGCCTGGGCTCTGCCTTGCACTATTTCCCCTTCCTGGCCTGATGGCCCCTCCCCCTCCTTAAAAGGGGTAGGTTCAGGGGCCCGGTGCTCTTCCTCCCTTCCATGCACCCCCATGCCCATTTGCACAGCTGCCCAGGTACCCCCAACAGTGGGGAGGGGGCCACAGGGAGGGGGTAGCGGGACCAGTTCCTGTATCTATTTAAAAAGTAATGATGTAATATATTGGGGTGGGGGGAAGTCGTGTCGCCCTGGGCCTCATCTTAGCATTTCAGGTGATGGGGGAAGCCCAGGGCTGGGGAGACCTGGGGCCTAGCCCCAGAGAGTGAGGACAATGTGGCCTCCCTTCTCCCTACTTGCGGCTTTCCCAGTCAGTGCCTTAGGGGGGGAGGCATTCTCCCCCTCTCCTGTTCCCTTCCCCTACCCCTGCCCCCCCACCTCGGGTGTAAGCAACAGGAGGAAGAAATTATAATAATTTAAGAGTCACACTTGTGTCCACTTTTGGCTTCTTTATTTTGGGGGGTGGGTGGGAGGGATCAGGAAGAGAGGGAGGTGGGAGAGGAACTGGAGGTTCTGAAGCTGGGGAGGGGGCTGCTTCGGAGGCAGAGGGTTTCAGAGGTGGTCTGTGGGGCTTCAGGGGGCATGGGAATGCTGACACACCGGTGGGCTGCAGGTGCGGGCCGCTGCCTGTGCTTTCTCTGCTGAGGCCCTTTCTCCTCATCGAGGTCACTAGTGGGTGGGGGCAGCTAGATCACCAGCATTCTGTTTTCACAGGTGCATTCCTGCCCCCTGCCCTGCCCCATCTGTTCAGATCCAGCTCCTGTTATTTACCAGCAGCTCCCGTCTCCCAGGCCCTTGAGGCATACCAGCCCATGACTGTAGGTATTTTCTGATCTCAGGCTGATGCTGAGGGTGGGCAGTGACTTGCCCCAGGCCACATGGCTAGTAAAGGCAGAGCCACCAGTGACCTCAGCAGTCACACCTGCTCAAGGCTCAAGCTGCCCCATGCCGATCCAGCTTTTCACTTGTTGAGCCCTCCGGAGCCTCTAAAAAGAAAGCTGTGCTTCCCTCCAACCTCCAACTCATCACGACCTCCACGCCCCATTCACGCTGGAATGTGCCCACTGGACAGTTTTCTCTGCAGTCCTCCCAAGTGGAGACAGCTTAACCTTCTCAAACCCAGCTGGCCCAGGGTGTTTTTTGCAAAGCCCCTAGCTGCCACAGTGACTCTACCAACCACGCTGTGACTGTTGCCTCAGGCCTCCCAGCCTCCCTGCCCCATCATCCAAGGTGCCAGCACTGGGCTCTGGCTGCTTGTAGGGCACAACACCCTCCTCATGAGAGAACCCTCCGACTCCCTGGACTTTCAATCCTTTATTCCTTGGCCATATGGACCTTCACCTCTGCCCTCACTTGGACGTCCTCCTCGGCCTTGGCCTCTCACCAGACGTATCTCAGAATTCTTCCTGGCCATGACCCACTCCCTGAGCCCCTCCTGTCCAGCCAGCTCTCCCTCCTGGCCGCTGCCCCCTCTAACACCTCATCCAGACATAGGCCCTGCACCTCAGCTCCTTCTGTTCACTAAGGCCAATCATCTCAGACACTCTTACTGAAGACACCAATTATCTCCCCAATTTGCCCAGAAAAAGCCCTTAACCCTTGAGTCCTGTTCATGGTTACCACATTGCCAGGGAAAACCACACAATCACGCGCACTGGAGCAGCCATGACGGGTCATGACTTCCAACACGTCTGGGCCTTTACCAGCACGTGGAAATTCCTTCACGTCCCCAGTGGCTTCTCAGTACACTGCCCACCTCCACCACCCACTACCTGAAACCTTTATTCCACTCCCAGTCACCCACCTTGCTCTCTCCGCAGGTGCCCCAGAGAAAAGCCAGGCCACCGGGCTGGAGCAGGCTCAGCTCAGCTCAGCTCTGCTCAGGGGAACCCATGCTCTCCCCGCCTGACTCTGCAAGTCTGCCCTTTTCTAAGGCCACCATGTCCACCTGGCACCTGAGCCCATCCTTCCCTCTTCAGTGTTCTCATTTGCACTGCCCAAACGTTCCAGCCTCCCTGTCCTTGGATATAGAAAAATCTTTCAGTGCTGAATCTCTGTCAAGCTACTCCTTTGCTGTATGACGCTAACTCCCTCCTCTTTACCATCAAGTTTACTTTTTTGTTTAAACTACAGCAATTATTGTATTAAACGCATTCTCAGGCTGGCACAGTGGCTCGCCCCTATAATCCCTGCATTTTGGGAGGCCGAGGCGGGAGGATTGCTTGAGTCTAGGAGTTCGAGACAAGCCTGGGCAACATAGTGAGACCCCCATCTCTACCCAAAATTTAAAAATATTAGCCAGGCACATGCTTGTAGTCCCAGCTACTCAGGAGTCTGAGGCAGGAGGATCATCTGACCCCAGAAGGTCAAGGTTGCTGTGAGCTATGATTGTGCCACTGCACTCCAGCCTGGGTGACAGAGCAAGACCCTGTCTCTAAATAAATAAATAAACGCATCCTCAAACTTCTGGCAGCAGTGATGCAGGAATCGCACACCCTGTTTCAAAGTCCTCTCTACTAGTGACCCCTCAACCTATCATGATCTGGTTTTGGTCTCCCCGATGCCATGAAAAATGTTCCCACAAGCCACTGCAATGGCCTCTTAACCACCTGTCTTCACATGATCTGCTTGATTCCATGTGCTTGGCGCGCCTACTTTCTTGAGCATCTCTCCAGCTTGGTTTGAAATTGAGCTCTCAGGGCTCTGTCCCTGTCCCCTCCCTCTCTCCTACCTTGCCCTCTGCCAGGATAGCCTAGCTCATGCTCTCTCTCTTTTTTTTTTTTTGAATTGGAGTCTTACTCTGTCACCCA
>NW_007070509.1:475755-480493 GCF_000164805.1 Carlito syrichta
GGCGGGTCTTGAACCCACGGGCTCAGGCAATTCACTCACCTCAGCCTCCCAAGGCACGGGATTACAGGCTGAGCCACCAAGCCCGGCTTCATGCTCTCTCTTACAATCTCTATGTCAAGCTCTCCCAAAAAATACACCTCCCGCCCAGAGTCCTGCCCCTTCCTAACTGCCCCGGGGCATCTCCTGCTGGATACCCAACAGACACCTCAGGGATCTCAAGCTGGACCAGTCTTTCCCCAGAAACTGTTTCTCTTCCTGCCCTAACACCTGCCCAGTCCCAAGGAGAGAAAGCCCAGCCACCCTCAGCACCTCAATTCTGAGGCCATCACCAACTCCAGCCTCCTCTCTGGCCTCCTTGCCCTTGCCCAGCCTTCTCAGCTTGTGGTCTTAAAACACAAATATAAGCATGTTCCTCTCCAGCCCAGGATCTCCAAATGGCAAGCGAGGCCCTTGCCCATCTCCCCACCTTGTCTTCCAGCCTCAGCCCCAGCCCTCTCTGAGGTCTCCACCGAGATGCTGCCTGCCTTGGGCCCTGCCCTCT
This sequence comes from Carlito syrichta, assembly GCF_000164805.1. Classification (NCBI taxonomy): domain Eukaryota; kingdom Metazoa; phylum Chordata; class Mammalia; order Primates; family Tarsiidae; genus Carlito; species Carlito syrichta. The sequence continues at coordinate 476,297 of NW_007070509.1, forward strand.
TGCACGTGTCACATTCCCCCAACTCACATAGGCCTCCCCCTCCATTACTGTCTTCCGCCTCTCGGCCTAGCAAGCCACCGGGTCGCCCCTGAATCCAGCTCATGTGTCACCTCCTCTCTGAAGCCTTCATTAATTTCCCCCCATCCCCAATGGGTTGTTCTTCCCTGTTCTGTGCCGGCCAGAGTGTTGCCACACTTTTGTTATCTCCTGCTGTCCCTCTCCCCGCATCATGGTGAACTCCTGCCGCACAGTGAAGAGTGGTGCTGACACCAATTCCTTCCTCTTCCTTCCTCTCTGTTTCCAGCCCCAGCAGAGGTCAGGAAGCCCTTTGTGTACATGGGACAGAAAACGCTTAAGCCTTGCAACTCCCAAGTGCGCACACTGGCTTCCGGCTCACCTGGACTCGGAGCTGGACTCCGCTGACAGGCTCCTGCCCCACGTGTCTTGGAGTTGTTGCCGCAGTAACCATTCCTGCTCGGGGTCCTTCCTTCTAGCTGCAGCCAGCCATAGCTGGGGGCCCTCCTCGTCGCTAGAGTCCCTGGAGAAACCGCCCATCTCAGGGGCCCACAGACATCCTGGGTGAAGGCGGCTCCTCCCACTGCCTCCACAGACTCCGGCCACACATGTCACTGAAAGACTCACAGCTCTAGGTCCAGGTCCCCTTTGTAGGAGAGGGGAGATGCACACACAGAGCAGGTGTTGTCCAGGAGGCGGAAGCAGGTGAGGCAGTAGAGACCTGGGGAGCGAAGGAGGTGAACTCACCCACCCACTGTGCTCCCTGGTGTCTAGCCCCTGCCTCCCCCGTGCCACCCCTGGAGGGACTGTCCTTGTAAGGGGGTGCGCACTAAAGAACTGGTGCAATGCCACTTGCATATAAATCCCATTCATACCCAAGAGAATGAAGGCAAGTGCAGTGAAAAGGAGCTACCTGAGGGCGCTATGTAAATGAGAACATGCATAGTAATGAGGGGGGAGCACAAAAGGTGAGACACAAGAGAAGCCCATAAAGGAAGGAGCACAGTTGATTGTCATATGCAAATATGGTGAGTCCCAGCAGGCAGAGGCACACTCCCCAGGGGTCTTACCTTGGCAGCCTGGGGTACTGCAGGACACAAAGTTCTCCGTGTCCCCCTTGTCCTGGGGGCTGCCCACAGCCCAGGCAGTAGGCTTGATGCAGCCAGAAGTGGCTGACAAATGGACCCAGACATGGGCACCTGAGAAGAGGGGTCACAGACACTGAGCGGGCCAGCCCAGCCAACCGAATCCTCCCCCTCCAACACCAACCTCTCAACCTCAGAGAGGCCTTCCTGCAGTCTAACCTCCATCCTTCTGACTTTCTTCGCAACAACCTCTTTACTGCCCTTTCCGCCTTCCTCCCTTCACTCCCAACCCATGAGAATCCTCATCCTTAATTCCCCTTCTCAGGGTGTGCATGGCATGGAATGCACACCCTCTTCAACCAGACCTCTTGACATTCGGGAGGACAGTGAGCCATTCTGACTTCTGGCTTTTTTCCTGTCCCCTCTCGCCCCACCCCTATAGGAAGACAGTGGACTCACCGGCTTGCCAGCACTAAAAAAGCACTCCTCTGGCCCTGGTCAGCTGCCCGCCGCCTCACTGCTCGGTGCAGGACAGCCAATGGGTTGGTCCGGCGGCTCAGAAGTATGTTGTAGAGGTAGGCAATCCTCTCCTGATGGGGACAGACCAGGGATGAGGTCCCACTTGACCCTGTTTCATCCGCCCAGAATGCCCTTTTCTATCTTTTCCTTCTGTCCAACTCCTGCAACTCCCTCCAGGCTTGGCTTAAGTGCCCCTTCCTCTTGGAAGCCTTCTGGACTTCCCCAGACGGAATTACCCATGCTTCCCTCTGGATTTTCATAGCACTTTATTCATGCCTTAATAAAAGTCCTTTTTAAGTTGTACTGTCTTATGAAAAGCCTGTCTGGCCTGCCTTGAGACTGCGAGCTCCAGACTGTGTCTGGTTCATCGTGGTGTCCTTGGAGACCAGCACAGTGGCTGGCATACAGTAGATGCTGAGTAAATGGTTAGTAAATGAGTAAACAGATGGCAAGCTTTCATTCACACTTCGACATGCCAATACTGTCCCTGTCCCCCACGGTTTCAACAAAACTTTGGAGGCAGATGCTGTTTCAGGAAGCCCTGCCCTGAGGCACCATTCCTCCCAGCCCTGTGTGGGGTCCAGAGGCCTGCAGGCCAGGTAATATACTTTGGAGTTCACCAGAGGAGCGAGGGCTGGGCTGCTGAAGGACTCCAAGCTCCAGAAGCCAAGACAGAGAGCTACTAGCTAAGCACCCTGGGGAAGGGGCAGGGACAGCTGCTGGTCCTGGACCCCTCACCTGCTCCCGGGAGGGATAGTAGGAGGCGCAGATGACTCGCCGCAGCCGACTGACATAGCTGCCAAACAGAGTGACGAAGAAGCACAGGCCAAACATGACACCTGGGAGCACGGCAGGCACAGTGAGCATTGCCAGTGGGCTCTTGAGGCACCAGCCGCACGCCTGGTCCCTCGCGCCCCCCGCAGTCTGTGCCTCTCGTGCCCTGAACAGTGACTAGGTCCTCGGGGCCTCAGGGGTGTGGTTGATACCGATGGCTACGTAGCCAGTGGTGTCGGGCTCCGAGGGACGCAGGAGGCAACGCCGAGACAGAATACTGATGTTGCCTTGCTGCAGGACATCAAACGCCGACACCAGGTCACGATAAATACTCCCGGTATAGCCAGTTCCTTCCACGGTTATAGATACCAACACGGGGCCTGGCACAAAGACACTATGTGAGTGACACTCATGGCAGTTGCCCTTCTACCAGGCAGAAAAGGCCACACCTTCTGGAAGGTGGAAAGTGGAGCAGTGCAGGTTATAAGGGTGGCCCACACCCTCGGCCAGAGGCCTCTGGTGCCACCACACCCTCATGGTGCCCTGGGGCCTGACCTCAGTCCCATGGTCCAGGTGGGTGTCACTAGTGTCTGGTTGCCTGCCAAGGCCACTAGGTCTAAGACAACTTTTTTTTTTTTTTGAGCTGGAGTCTCACTCTGTCACCCAGGCTGGAGTGTAGTGGCATGCTCATGGCCACCTCAGCCACTCCCTGGCTTAGGCGATCCTTCCACCTCAGCCTTCCAAGTAGCTGGAACTACAGATGCACACCACCACGCCCAGTTGATTTTTGTGATTTATTGTAGATACGAGGTCTCACCAAGTTGCCCGGGCTGGTCTTGAACCCCTGAGCTCAGGCAATCCACTCGCCTCTGCCTCCCAAAGCCTGGGATTACAGGCATGAGCCACCATGCCTGGCTATTTTTTTTTTTTTTTTGGAGACAGAGTCTCACTCTGTTGCCCAGGCTGGAGTGTAGTGGTGCAATCACAGCTCACTGTAACCTCAAATTCCTGGGTTCAAGCAATCCTCCCACCTTGGCCTCTCAAAGCACTGGGATTACAGGTGCATACTACCACACCTGGCTAATTTTTTTTTTTGTAGAATTGAGGTCTTGCTATGTTGCCTAGGCTGGTCTCGAACTCCTGGGGCTCAAGTGATCCTCTTGCCTTGGCCTCCCAAAATGCTGGAATTATAGGCATGAGCCACCATGCCCGGCCTCAGAAGCATCTATTTTAAAGCACTGGCTAAACACCAACCGTGTAGCAGGCACTGAACCTTATTGTTTGTTTGGAGTTCAGGTTGCTTTTTTTTTTTAACTTTTTCTGCTGGACCTCAGTTACGTAGTATTAAAGTAATTATATTCCTTGTCTTGTACACGCTCAATCAATGATCTACCAGACACTTAACACACATCCTCTCATTTATCCCTTACTGTGATCCAGAGAGGTTGCTACTGTTTTTATCCCATTGTTGAGATGAGGAAACTGAAGCTCTGGAGGTTAAGCAACATGCTCAAGGTCATTGCCAGATCAAGGACAGAGTTGCAGTTTGAACCCAGAGCTGTCTAACTCTAGAGCATGTGTCTTTTTTTTTTGAGTGGGAGTCTCACTCTATCACCCAGACTGGAGTGCAGTGGCCACTCCCAGCCACCGCAGCCTCGACCTGCTGGTCTCCAGCATTCCTTCCGCCTCAGCCTTCCAAGTAGCAGGAACTACAGGCGCGCACTACCACACCCGGCTAATTTTTTTTTTTTTTTTTTTTATGTAGAGATGAGGTCTCGCCTGCCCAGGCGGGTCTCGAACCCTC
>NW_007070509.1:480714-509920 GCF_000164805.1 Carlito syrichta
GGGTGGGTGGAAGGTCGCGTAGGCACTCACTGCGGGCCACAATCTCCCCCTGCAGCTGGTACCGGGCCAGGTCGAGCACCCAGAAGACGGCATAGTCCAGGAAGACCAGGAACAGCACCAGGAAGAGGTATCGGATAAGGCTGAAGATCTTCAGGATGTAAAAAAACTTCTCCCATCGGGACAGGAAGATGGAGCCTGAGCGGGGTCGGGAGGGTCAGGAGGAAGCTCCCCCGTTCTCCCATCTGTCCCAGAGCCCAGCTCCTGGGCATGTGTGCTCATTTGGAAGATGAAAAAGTGATGAGGACCATGGCAAGAATGAGAAACACTTCAGGTCCAGGGGCTCCGTGACAAGAGGTGCCGGCCCAGCGTTTCGCCTGAGCCCAGTGGCCCATTCCGTCTCCAGCAACTCTTCCTCCTGAGCATCCCTCACCCCTCACCTGGCTGCTCACCTCACAGGCAGTCCTCCCACCATCTTAATATTCACACTTCCTGCCCTTCCCCAGAAAGCCTTCCCAGCTTTATTTCCCTTGCTCCTGCTGTCCTGACTTCTGGGGTGCTCCCAGAAGCATCATCTTCCCCCTCTCTTTGTCTGAATTCTCCAAGGGTGTCTGTGTCCCCCTTCCAGACTGAGGGATCTTTTTTTTTTTTTGAGTTGGGGTCTCACTCTGTCGCCCAGACTGGAGTGCAGTAGCCGCTCCCGGCCACCGCAGCCTCGACCTGCTGGGCTCCGGCGATCCTTCTGCCTCAGCCTTCCAAGTAGCCAGAATTACAGGCATGCGCTACCACGCCCGGCTGATTTTTTTATTTACTGTAGAGATGAGGTCTCGCTGCCCAGGCGGGTCTCGAACCCGCAGGCTCAGGCAATCCACTCACCTCAAGCCTCCCAAAGGCGCGGGATTACAGGCTGAGCCACCGAGCCCGGCTGACTGAGGGATCTTTAAGGACCAGGATGTACCTCCCCCTCAGCCTGAAATGTCCTTAAGCTCTGGGTAGTCTCTCCTCCTTCTCGTCCTGCCCCAAGTCCAGCCTGAGCCCTGCTTAGGCAGGGGCTTAGAGTCAGGGCAGTGAGGTTAGGGATGCCCCCTACCTCCTTGAGTGCCCCTTCCTTCCCTGTTCTCAGGGACTCACCTGGCCGGATGTAGCACCTGGCCTCGTGAGCACTGAGCGGCAGCACTGTAGGCAGTCCTGCCAGGGAGCGGATGGCCTCCATGCGCAGGAATCGGTCAGTGATATAGATGTTATCGTAATGGTCCCAGTTCAGGTAACCGTACCGGTAAAATAGGGCTCTAGGGGAGTGGACAGCACATGAGGCCCCTCAGCACCCCAGACCAGACCCTACAGGGTACCCTGCTTCTGTCCCACCCCACAACTTCAGCCTCTTGGGATGCTGGGGGGATGGGCTAGTCCCTGCAGCCCGGCCCCGCCGGCAGCCCCTCACTGGAGGTAGAGAAGCATGAGCAACAGAGGTGTGGTGTAGCCCATGAGAGCCAGGGCCTCTCGGACATGGTGCAGCTTCAGGCTGACAGCCTCATGGAGGTCCACAGCTACTTGGGATAGGCTCCGAGAGGCATTGAGGTCCACAGAGAATTGGTGGGTGGCTGTCATGTTGAACTCAAACTCCTGGCGCACCCGGTTAATCAACTTCATCACGGCTGGGGTCAGCAGAAGCAGGGAGATGTGAGTAGGGAGAGTCAAGGGCGGGACAGAGCTGCACAACTGAGAAGGCCTGGCACAGCCCAGGGCTCACACAGCTCACGGACCCACCGGGATGCCCCCGTGCCTGGACCGGCGGTAGACTGAGAAGGGGACAAAGCACCCACATATGTGTGTCATCGCCACTGAGAGCTCAGCACCCAACATTGCACATGGCACGCAAAAATGACCCTAATGAGAGACCTCAGGGACCTGAGTATGGAGCAGGAGGCCCCGGTTCTGATCCCAGTTCCTGCTCTGAAGTCAGGCTTTGGAGAGGCACCTCCCTTTGCTCCCCTCAGTATCCTAATCTGTACAGCATGGATATTGGTCTGGGTAACCTCTTGGGGTCTTTTCCTTCCCTTGCATTCACTCTCTCTCTCTCTCTCTCTCTCTCTTTTGAGTTGGAGTCTTTCTCTGTCACCCAGGCTGGAGTGCAGTGACACACTCACAGGCACCACAACCTCGACCTGCTGGGCTCAGGAAATCCTTCCGCCTCAGCCTCCTGAGTAGCTGGGACTACAGGCACGTGTTACTACAGCCGGCTAATTGTTTGATTTCTTGTAGAAACAAGGTCTCACCAAGTTGCCCAGGTTGGTCTCGAACACCTGAGTTCAGACAATTCTCTCCCCTCCACCTCCCAAAGTACTGGGATTACGGGCATGAGCCACTGTGCCCAGTTCTTGCATTCTCATTTATGAACTGAGAGCACTCTGGGCCGGCAGTGGCCAACCAGGACAAGGGAGGGAGGCCACCGGGAAGTACCACATGTGGCAGGAGGGGTCACTCACGTGTGCCGATGGTCTCGCGCAGGAAGGGCTGGATGTACTTGGGGATGATGCAAAACACCTGGACCACTGGAAGCCGAGACTGCCGAATGTTAGGAGGGGGCAGAAACGTGGCCTGCCTCCCGCCTCTGAGACCCTCCTCTCATGAGGCCTCTTGACATTATTATTATTATTTTGAGTCGGAGTCTCCCTCTATTGCCCAGGCTGGAGGGAGTGGCACGCTCACAACCACTGCAGCCTCAACCTTCTGGACTCAGGCAATCCTTCCACCTCAGCCTTCCAAGTAGCTGAAACCACAGGCCTGTGCCACTACGACCGGCTAATTTTTTTTTATTTTTATTGTAGAGATGAGGCCTCGCCGAGTTACCCAGGCTGGTCTCAAACCCCTCAGGCCATCCTCTCACCTCCACCTCTTAAAGTGCTGGGATTACAGGTGTGAGCCACTGTGTCTGGCTGACCTTATTATTTTCTTATTCTCTGCATTTGCTCAAAACCTTGTAGCCTCTTCCCATTGCCCCTCCCCCAATGTTGGTCTCTTCCTATTATCCACCCCTCATATTAGGCCCAGCATGCTTGATTCCATAGTCATTCCCCTCCCATCATCCCCCGGGGCCTACCCTTCCGGCTGACTCCCACAGTCCCATCCCCCACCCCATCCCACATCCTTCTCACGGCTGGCAAGTCCGCAGAGCACCAATTTGAAGGGCATGAGCGCGTAACACAGGTGGTAGGCTTGTGGTATGACCTTCATACAGCTGTCCTTGGCATCGTCGAAAACCCGTGCGCACTTCGAGTAGGGGTTGCCCAGCTCCGCGTTGCACACGTCACCGATGTGCAGGAGCCAATACCACACGTTCCGCAGGGCCCTGGCTGGGGGCAGCTGTGGGGCTGGTACCCAGGGCCAGAGTCCTGCACCCTCATCTCAGGGATTTGGGGAGACAACAGCACAGTGCCCAGGGCTAGTAAGGCCTGTGGTCAGGGACCTGGCTATGCTGTATCCAGTGGGTACTAGTCAGCACCCAGGAGGGGCCCAACAAGGCCTGGACAGGGATGAGGGTGAGGAGACGAGGTGTATTTTTTTTTAAGGGACAGAGTCTTGCTCTGTTGCCCAGGCTGGAGTATATGGAGTGCAGTGGCACCATCATAGCTCACTGTAGCCTCAAGCTCCTGGGATCAAGGGATCCTCCCACCTTGGCCTCCCAAAGTGCTGAGATTACAGGTGTGAGCCACTGTACCCGGCCAAGACTGGGTGCACTTTGGCCCCCAAGATTAGACATGCTAATGTGCTTACCTACGTGCTTCACACCATCCATGATTGACCGAAAGTACTTGCGGACCCGGTCAGCCACCTCTTTGGTCCTTTGGGCAATGGCTTTAATCTTGTTCAGGGCACCTGAGGGGCAAAGGGCAGGGCACTGTGGAGCCTCCTCGACTGGGAGCCGGTTCTCACCATTGTCCCTGGGGCAGGCGTGCAGAGGGGACTGCAACCCTGGAGGTGGGAAGCCTGGATTCCTGGGTCTAGAGATGGTTAACCAGGCAGTGGAAGAGGCCAGAGGCAAGGAGAAGGGCCTCTAGCTACATCCAGAGTCCATCCGGGCCAGGATGTTTTGAGATTAGGGCGCAGCACCGGGAGAGAAGAATAAAGCCAAAGGACTGTCGAGCATGCAGGTCGAGGGGTCCATAGGAGCCTGTGGAAGACAGTGGTGGGGGTGGGGACTCACTGATGAGAGGCTGCTTGGCCCGTTCCAGCAATTCAGCCGTCTGGTTCAAGGCCAGCTCTGCCCCACAGGCCACCGCCTCGCTGGCCCGGGTGAAGTTGCGCAGGGTATTGGCACAAGGCCCTTGCAGCACCAACCCAAAGGCAGCCACCAACAGCAGAGCCCGGCCCTGTCCTGGGGGCAACAGCTCCCTCAGAACCAAGACTCCAGCCCAAACATGGCAGCAAGTCCCTTACCTAAGCCTTCAGAATATTTTCCTTAACCCGCGCCTCTGTCCCAGGATCCTCCAGCCTTAAGACCTGCCACCTCCCACTGGGCGCCAGACTCACTGGAGAAGGCCTGGGGCAGCAACAGGAAGACAGTGACTCGGACCTGGCGGGAGAATCCCAGGCCCAGGCTGAGGAAGGCGGCCAAAGTGAGGGTGCCCACCAGGCAGCCCCAGGGGCTGTGCCCTTCCACCAGCAGCTCCAGAAGCCCGTAGGCTGTGGCCAACGACAAGCCCAGGGTAAATCCCCCCACACTGCGAACCACGGCTCGCGCCATGCTAGACTCCTCCTCTCCCAAGGGGCGCACAACATCCTTCATGACTTTGGGCATGGCTGCTGAGACCCAGTGCTAGCCCGTCTCCAGGAGATGCTCCCAGGTTCTATGTTCCTGGAATCTCTCACCATGTTCTAAGGTTCTGGAGTGCTTTTACTGTGTGTCTTGGAATCCCTTACCCAGTTCCAAGGACTGGCCACTCATCTCCTTCTTCGCATCTCAGAGCAAAGGGATTAAAAGACACAGAGCTCAAACCTAGGCTGGGAGTGAGGCAGAGGAGACAGGCAGCCCTGCCCATCTCTCACCAGAGGAGACTTCTGGGATGATCGGGGCTTTCCCAAAACAAGACTCATGAACATTAAACCCCATCAGAATGGAGCAAGAGGGCAAAGAAGGAAACCACCCCATACCAGTGAGTGAGCCGCCAGGAACCCCACCCTTCTCTGTGTCCCTGGCCTCCCTCCTGTCAGTCAGTCTCTCCTCCAGAGCTTCTTGTACACTTTTCCCCATCTTGGGGTCTCCCAGCCTCAAGCCTTGGGGTCCAGTGTCCCCTTGGGCCCAGCCCTTTCTTCTGTTGTCCCGTACACCTGCCCCACTTGCTCAATCTCTATCCCCCCTGAAAGCCTCCAGTCTTTTTTTTCTTTTCTTTTTTTTTTTTTGAGTCAGAGTCTTATTCTGTTGCCTTGGCTGGAGTGCAGTGGCACGCTCAGAGCCACCACAGCCTCAACCTACTGGACTCAGGCCATCCTTCCACTTCAGTCTTTTAAGTGGCTGGAACTACAGGCGTGCACCACCACACCCAGCTAATTTCTTTTTTTTTTTTTGAGTCGAGATCTCACTCTGTTGCCCAGGCTGGAGTGAAGTGACACACTCACGGCCACTGCAGCCTAGACCTGCTGGGCTCAGGTGATCCTTCCGCTTCAGCCTTCCAAGTTGCTGGAACTACAGGCACATGCCATCACGCCCAGCTAATTTTTCTTGATTTATTGTAGAAACAAGGTGCACACCATGCTTTTCTTTTTAATTGTAGCGATGCGGTCTCACCAAGTTGCTCAAGTTGGTCTCAAACTGTTGGGCTCAGACAATTCTCTCACTTCTGCCTCCTAAAGTGCTGGGATTACAGGTGTGAGCCACCATGCCCAGCTTCCCTCTGTCTTTTTGCCAAGTTGCCCAGGCCGATCTCGAACCCATGGGCTCAGGCAATCCTCTCACCTCAGCTTCCCTGCAAAGTGCTGGGATTACAAGCGTGAGCCACTGCTCCCAGGTAAACCTCTAATTTGAATAAGTCACATCCCAGCCATAAAAGTGGACTGTTGCCGGGCTCGGTGGCTCAGCCTGTAATCCCGCGCCTTTGGGAGGCTGAGGTGAGTGGATTGCCTGAGCCCGCGGGTTCGAGACCCGCCTGGGCAGCGAGACCTCATCTCTACAATAAATCAAAAAATCAGCCGGGCGTGGCAGCGCATGCCTGTAATTCCGGCTACTAGGAAGGCTGAGGCGGAAGGATCGCTGGAGCCCAGCAGGTCAAGGCTGCGGTGGCCGAGAGCGGCCACTGCACTCCAGTCTGAGTGACAGAGTGAGACTCCACCTCAAAAAAAAAAAAAAGAGTGGGCTGTTGAGCTCAATTGTCCCTCTTCTCAGCGGTGCAGAGGCTTCTGAGCTGGGGGCTGCCAGTCTCCGGTAGCCGGTTCCTGTGGCGCCAGCCGGGAGAGTTTCCTGTCACTACTTTCCTGCTGGGGGCAGGCACTGGAGGGCTCCTGGCCATAGGTGAGCATGGAAGCAGAAGGACAGGGATGGGGCGGGGCTGAACCGGGAATGGGACCCGCCTCTTGACCTCTGACTTGAACCTGTGCTCTTAGGTCTCTTTCAGCTCCTGGTGAACCCCATGAACATCTATGAGGAGCAGAAGATGATGGTTTTGTACAGCTTGGTGGGTTAGTCCTGGGCAAAAGCCAGGGCAGTTGAGAGGCCTATAAGACACAGCCCTGTCCTGCATGCCAGGGAGGGAGTCTGAGCTTGTTTTTTCCGTATCCAAGCATTTCTTGTAGCTTCAGCCTCCGCTTGAGCTGCAGGGGGAGGTCTAAAGGGATGAGGCCCCCAACTTAAGAAGGAAGACACAGTTTTACCCTCAAGGAGTCCCCCAATCTGAGGGACTCCCCGCTGCCCCTGAGATACTGTCCAAACCCCACAGCCCTTCTCAACCGTTGTCTCTCCTGACCTCTCTGGCTTCGTTTTCTGCTCCTCCTGAGAAATTCAGTTCGTTCATTTATTCATTCACGTGGCACTTACTGAGCATCTGCTGAAGACTCAGCCATGAACAAGGCTGACAAGTTCCCAGGCCCCTTGGAGTTTATATTCTAGCGGAGAGTTAGACAACAAGTGAACAATAAGTAAACAAGAGCATTTCTGGTGATAAGTAGTATGAAAAGGGGGTGTGATCAGAAGGCACTGAGGAGTTACCCTGGCTTTAGTAGTCAGTGAAGGTTTCTCAGAGCAAGTGACATTTGAACGGAGACCTTGTGTCAAGAGGTGGGTTATAGTAACAGAAAACCCACTTGAAAGTGATTTAGCCATAGAGAAAGTTTATCATCTCACATAATAGAACATTTCAAGGTAGGGTGGTTTTGGAGTTTGGGTAATTCAACCATTCAGTAACCACACCAAGGCCTTAGGGTCCTTCTGTCTTTTCTCTCTTTCCTTCCTTCCTTCCTTCCTTCCTTCCTTCCTTCCTTTCTTTCTTTCTTTATTTTTTTCTTTCTGTCAGAGTCTCACTCTGTCACTCAGACTGGAATGCAGTGCCACAGTCATGGCCATCGCAGCCTTGACCTCCTGGGCTCAGGCAATCCTTCCACCTCAGCCTTCCAAGTAGCCAGAACTACAGGTGTGCACCACAATGCCCAACTAATTTTTTTTTTTTTTTTTTTTTGTAGAGATGCTGTCTCACCAGGTTGCCCACGCTGGTCTCAAATTATTGGACTCAGGCAATTCTCTCATTTCTGCCTCCCAAAGTGCTGGGATCACAGGTGTGAGCCTCCATGCCCAACTTCCTTCTGTCTTTTCTCTCTGTCATCTGTGGCCTCTCAACCACTCCTCTGCAGGTCTCAAAATGGCTGCAGCAACTCCAGGCATCCCGTCTTGAAACAACAATGTCAAAGGTCAGAAGAAAGCAGAAGGAACATGCTTTCCTCATGTCCCTTTCAGGAACAGGGAACACTTCTTTGTAAGCCCCCAGCAGACTTTCTCTCACATCTCTTTGGTCAGAACTGCAATACGTGCCCCTTCCTGAATCTATCCCAGTCATAGGGAATGGAATTAGCATCATTGCCAGTTTGTTGAATGACTCCTGCTGGATACCAACAGGAAAAAACTTTTTCTCTGACCACTGTATTCAGACATGTTCTCCCACTGATGACTGCTCCCACAGACTCCTTGCTTTCTGGTTATTATTTTCTTCTTTTTGAGTTGGAGTCTTATTCTGTTGCCCAGGCTGAGAGCAGTGACACTATCATGGCTCACCACTGCCTTGATCTCCTGGGCTCAGGCAATCCTTCCGCCTCAGCTTCCCGAGCAGCTGGGACTGCAGACACCTGCTACCATGCCCAGCTAGACTTTTTTTTAGAGACGAGGTCTTGCCATGTTGCCCAGGCTGGTTTCAGACTCCTGGGCTCAGGAAATCCTCTTGCCTCAGCCTCCCAAAGGGCTGGGATTACAGGCATGAGACACCACACCTGGCTTCTGGTTATTTTTCTTTAGAAAACCTAGTCCTGCTTCAGTAATGTTGGCTTTTTAGGGGTTAAAGGTTCAATCCACCTTTATTATATTAGAATGTTAACCTCACATCCTCTCAAGCACCTTCCTTGCTCACCGCCCCCGCCCTGGCCTCAGCTCAGGCCTGATCCCTGGCATGGGGGCCTGTGGTGGAGAAGGGGCCTCGCCTGCTCTTTCTCTCCACTTCCTTCCCTTTCTGGTTCTGATGTCAGAAAGGAGATTAGAAGAATTAGAGGAAAAGGGACAAAAGTCTTAAGTCACTGATGCTGTTACAATCCCACCACCAGTGCCCTCCGCGTGGCAGGCGCTCACACTGCCGTCTCAGCAGGCCCATTTATGGTCTCTGAGGAGGCTCTGAGTGGACCTCGGCAGTGTCCAGCTTCCTGCAGAGGGCAGTTCTATCTGGCCAACCTCCAATGAAGCCCCCCTCAGCTTCTGCAGTCCACCCCCAGCCTCTTAATGTAGATCCCTCCCTCAAGCAGGCTGCCCTCTTGGATGGTGGGTCTCACAGATGGCTTGAGGCCTGTTGCCCTCCAAAATGTCCACTTGTCCCAGAGGAAATGCACATGTCCTCGCCCTGCCACACTGAGAAAGCAGGGCACCTTGGGACTGCCCTCTCTCCTACCTGGATGGGAATCAGGTTTAGTCTCCATGCTGACAGCCTCCCACAGTCCAGGGAGGTCCCACCGGACTCTCCCATGAGCACTCCCTCCTCTCTGCGCCCTGGTGGCAGCCCTGGAGCAGCTCAATGAGCTCCTGCAGTTGAGAGGGGGGTCCAGTCTGGAAGAGACAGGCAGGTTTCCCTTCCTGTCACACCAATCCCTGAAAGGTCTTGCATTCCTGAGTCTCTCACTTGCCATGTGATGCCATCCTCTCCACAAACACTCCGTCTCCAACTGCGTCTCTCCACTTCCAGGAAATCCGCATCGCTGGTCTCTTTATTTTCTCTGTTTTAAATTACTTAGGCCTGGCGCAGTGGCTCACACTTATAATCCCAGCACTTTGGGAGGCTGCGGTGAGAGGATTGCCTGAGTCCATGGGTTCAAGACCAGCCTGGGCAACTTGGCGAGACCTCATCTCTACAATAAATCAAAAAATTAGCCAAGCATGGTGGTGCATGCCTGTGGTTCCAGCTACTTGGGAGGCTGAGGTGGAAGGATCACCTGAGCCCAACAGGTCGAGGCTGCGGTGGCAGTTAGCGTGCCACTGTACTCTAGCCTGGGCAACAGAGTGAGACTCCAACTCAAAAAATAAAAATAAATTATTTTTTAAAATAGAGACAGGGTCTCACTCTGTTGCCCAGGCTGTTAGCTCCTGGGCTCAAGCGATCCTCCTGCCTCAGCCTCCCAACATGCTGTGATGACAGGTGTGAGCCACCAGGCTGGTCTCTTTATATTGCCTGGTTGGGGTAAATGAGTGAGAGACTAGTTTTGTTCTTTTGGTAAGCCCAGAGAAGATACCTGCAGGTCCACGGGGCTCTTATTAGAACTGTTTGCCAACCACTGTCCTCATCTTGAGTCTACAGCCAGAAGGCCAAGACCATGGAGCAAGTCCCTTTCAATGTCCTCTTATACCATGCTTGGTTTAGACAAATCCAGATTTATCCCCCAGGGGCCGGGGCAGGACCAGGCTTATGCCCTTGAACAAAACCCAAGTTGTGTTAGCAAGGAAGAAGGCAGAAAAAATTGTGGGGTGTCACCCGACAGGGTTTGCCACAAACCTGTATGACAAGGTGGGGCCAGCCGTGTGAAGGACGGAGTTAGGAGTGCTCCCAGCGGGGGGAACAGGGCAGAGCCCTGTGAGGAGGCATGAGCTGGGCACGTTCAAGGAAAAGCACGAGGTCTGTGTGGGCGACGTGGTGGACGAAGGGCTGAGGACATGAGATCGCTCCAGACAGTAGGCACAAGGGGCGGCGGGCCACGTCAAGAGTTTGAATTTTGTCTCAAATGTGGTTGAAAGTCACTGAGTGGTTTGGAGCAGGGACAGGACATAATCCGATTTATGCTTTTACAAGATCACTCTGGCTGCCTTGTGAAAATTGAAGTATAAGGTGTCAAGGGAGGAAGCAGGGAGATGAGTTAGAAGCTTACAGTCCCACTGACAGGTGACGAGGACTCCACACAGGCAGGAGGGGTGGGGCACCGGACATGTAAGGAACTGGGATACGTTTGGGCAATCATTGGGCGAACATTCCGTCAACACAGGCATCTTCTCACTTCCCTGAGCAGTGTACGCGGTTCCTTTGGCCTGGAATGCCATCTGCACCTCCTAACAACACTTACTCACCTCCCAGGCCCAGCTGACACATCACCTCCTTTGTCCAGCTGCACCCCTCCCTGCAGAAATACCTACTCCCTCCTTGGCTCCCACGGCCCTCCATAAGCACCTCCTTGTGCACTTAGCACGGCGTGTTGGAGTCATCTGTTTTACTCATCTGTCTCTCTCCCTGGATTATGAGCTTCCAGGAGCTCACTGACTCCTTGCAGAGACCACAGGGAGACAGACACATGTGAAACTGCTAAAGCACACCAGGCAGCACATGGTTAAGGGCTAAAATTAGAGGCAGAGATTGTGAAGCTGTCGGTGTCTGAGTGCTGGGAATGCTGCGGTGGGCCCTGACCTCACTTCTGACCCCTCTGAGCTTTCTATTGCTCTGTCTCTGCTCCCCCAGCACCCAGGGTAAGCGTGACTCCAGTCTGGATATGGAAAACATTGACTTCCTTCCCTAACACAAACCTGCACGTCATAAACACACGCAAATCAATCACTTGTGGCTTTTTAATCTCTAGTCATCTCTCTGTGCCCTTCCAGAGACTGGCACATCATTGAATTCTAAGCAACTGTGGAATGGAATGAATGAATGAATGAATGAATGAATGAGCAGCCTAGAGGTCTGTCAGAGTCAGTGGAAATGGGGACCCAGGAAGGATAGAGGTTGTTTGGTAAACATGGCAGGCAAGGAAGCTTCCTTACTGCCTCATCACTTTCCGGACTCTCCTGACAGGCTTGGGGGCCATGGGCTGGGGCACCTCTCCTCATATCCGCTGTGCCAGCCTCCTGCTAGTACCCAAGATGCTGGGCAAAGAGGGAAGGCTCTTTGTCCTGGGATACGCCTTGGCTGCCATCTATGAGGGTGAGTGTTTGCCCCTGGGTGCCAGTTGACAATGAAGCAGTGACCCAGGATGGGCCATCCAATGGGAGCCAGGCCTAGTGAAGGAGCAAACACGGGGCGTCTAATCCCAGCTGCTCCAACTTGCTGTGTGTCCCTAAGAGGGCTCCTTCCCATCTCTGGGCCTCCTTGGTTTACACAAGTGAAAAAATCAAGGGTTGACAAGATGGCCTTTCACAGGCTCCTCGGCCCCATTGTACAGTTCTAGAAGATGGTCACACAGGCAGTGAGGGAGCTGGGGTGGGTTTGAGAGAGGACTGGTTCTTCAGGGAGGTGACCTGCCAGGGCCTCTTTCTCCAGGACCAGTGGCCAATCTGCGGCACAACCTCAATGACGTGATCGCATCCCTGGGCTGCACTGTGGAACTACAGATCAACAACACCCGCACGGCCTGGCGTGTCTCCACAGCCCCCCTGCGGGCCGTGTTTAAGGACCTGCTGGTCAGGACTCCACGCAGGCGGCGTCTAGGGGTCCCTCTCCCCGGGGCTGACTTGAGTTGGATGCTGTCATGCTGGATTTACATTTATCCAATGGGGATACCGCTGGCATTCTTTGCAGAACTATTTCCAAACATTGTAGAACTACCCTGGTCCTGGGACGCTAAATGCTGGAAGAGTCCTCCCAGGTCGTTGGGACATGCCCTACACGCATGCCCAAATATCTGAGTGGGTAGGACTCTGCACACCTGAACTAGAACGCCTCGGAAAATCCAGGGTCTTGGCCTTGAGTAGTTCGGAAGCTTTGAAGACCAGGGCGGGGAGGGCTGGAGATTGGGGAGGTGGGGAGATGGAGGCTGAGAGGCTTGAAAATCGAAACCATTCAGATGGAATAAGAGGTGAGAGATGAGGGGTGGGGTCTAAGGACGGGGGCACGCGGACTGGTAAGGGTCTGGGATGGAAGGCCTGAGGAGGAGCTGGGAGCCTGGGAGGTGAGCAGAGCCGAGACACGTGGCATTAGATGAGGCGCTGGGACAGCAGTGGCTCCCAGGCATCATGGACAGTGGGGAATTTGAGGTGAGAGGCTGTGTCTCAGGGCCTCGGCTGCCGTGGGCCTGGGGTAAGAACCCAAGCTTGGTTAATGCAGGAAGGACAGGCTGTTGGGCAGCAGAAGCTCCAAATCCCCATCCTTCGCCCTTTCCTCTCTCCCCCTCTGACCCTAGGGCAGTAGAGAATTATTGAAAGCAGAGATCCAGAACATCTCTACCTCCTTTGAAGACCTGGATGCCCAGGTGAAGAGTGAGACCGGCTACACGCCCGAGGACGCCGTGGACTCAGGCGAGGCAGCCCAAGGAGTAGAAGCCCGCCACGCCTCAGCCTCCAGACTCCACCTCTCGACACAGAAGCTGTACGAGATGAAGACCAAGCTGCGTTGCTCCTGTGAGGCGCATCCTGGACAGGGCAGGGCGAGTCGGGGGGCCAGGGCACCAGGCCAGGGTGTGGGGTCCTCAGACACCGCTTTCTCCTCCCTGCAGACGTGGTGAACCAGGCCATACTCAGCTGCCGTCGCTGGTTTGACCGAAAGCAGGAACAGTGCATGCGGCGCATCTGGGTCCCGCTCCTCAACCACCTGCTCTGTCTGCCCATGAAGTTCAAGTTCTTCTGTGGCATTGCCAAGGGTCAGCACAGCAGCAGGAGGGTGGGGAGCACCATGGCTTGGGAGATGATCCCTGGGGACCACTGGCAGATGGGGAGTGGGAAAGTGATCAGGTGGGGGGACTTAGGCCCTGAGGACCCAGCAACCTCAGAGCCCTACTGACTGGCTCTGTGACCCGGGGTGAATTACAGCAAAGCTCTGAGCCTCTTTTCTCCAGCCGAAAGATGGGTACAATAGTAGTACTCACCCTGTGAAGGGTTTTGGAGGATTTATGGGGACAATGTGTGTGAAGCAAGGGGCAGAGCTGGCACACAGAGGACATGGTCTGCCAATGCCAGTTCTTAGATGAATATTTGTTCCCGATAAGGACAGGTGGAAAATGGGGGAAATCAGGCCTGGTTCCTGGGAGGAGGAATCCGAAGATAGCAGAGAAGGGAAGACTCGATGTGTAGAGAGACAAAAAGGCAGCATCAGAGGCAGGCAGGCAGGCCAGCCAGGTCCAGGCCTGGAGGCTGGGCACGTGGAGGCTCCTGACCCACACCTGCTGTCCACCAGTGATGGAGGTTTGGTGTCGCAACCGTATCCCGGTGGAAGGCAACTTTGGGCAGACCTATGACTCCCTTAACCAGTCTGTTCACAATCTGGACGGGGAATTTTCAGCCACTATTGACCTCAAGGTAGGAGGCGAGGGTGGATGGGTGGGTGAGGGGCAGATAGGGAGTGGGAGGAGGGCACTAGGGAGCAGGGCGTGAGAAAGGACAAGGGATAGGGCACAGGAAAGAGGTGACTGAATGTGAGGGGGACAGGGAAGGAAATGGTGTTGGTGTTGGGGGGAGGGGTGGTTGGGGGAGGAGCCTGGGGTAGGGTGGGCCTGGCCTGGGGTGGAGGAGAGTGTCAGCCAGGTCTGAGATGACCCACTGATCAGGTGCAGGGGAAGGAGACTGTCAAGGAGGATGGTGAGAGGGAAGTGACAACCCCTAGGGGTTCTGGGAAAATCCAGGGACATGTGTGGGTCGCCGGGGAGAGTTACCATGAAGAGGCTGAGGCTGGGGCCGGCAAAGCCGCAGCCACTGAGCTGCATGTATGCCCTCCACCAGGAAGAGAAGCAAGCAGGGGTGCTGGGCCTCAACGTGAGCTGGGAGCACGTGAGCACCGAGGTGCGGGACTACGTGCAACGCCAAGAGGCCCAGCTAGAGTGGGCCCTGGGGCTGCTGCATGTGCTGCTCTCCTGCACCTTCCTGCTGGTCCTCCACGCGTGAGCCTTGACCCCGCACCCTCAGGCCCCGCTCCCCGGGACTGGAGCCCCGCCCTGAGGGAGGCCATGAGGTCGGCACCAGGGCCCATGGCCAGCTCTGAACCGGGAGACCATCTGCCTTTAACTCTGCCCTTGAACTGAGTGGGGTGCGTGGTTTACACACAACGAAGGAAAGGTGGACCCTTTGCAGAAGAAACACTCCCGTGTTCTCACTGCCTTTAAAGGCTCCTGTCTTCCTTCAGCCCCCTCCCTCCAGCCTTCATCCCAACGCTGACTCTTTTTACATTTCGCTTTGACTTTTGATTTTCTCTTGCCCTTCATATTCCCCTTGGCTCTGACTTTGTGCCATTTTTATCCCTCCATTTTACTTTCATTTTCTCCCGCCTGCTGTGTTGGCGGCGACTTTCCCTCCATTTAGAACAAAGTCCTCAACCCCACCCAGCCCGGTGTCCAGCTGGGCCGCCCTGGGCCTGGCTCTGCTCTCTCTCCCCTGCTGACCTCTGGACCCTCCGCTTCCTGTCTCCACCCCAAATGCTGGAGGCAGGCAAAGGGCTGGGCAAGGGCAGCCATGGGGCTCCTGCTCGGTCTGCCCCCATGGGGGTGGCCAGAGTGACTGCAAGTCAGTGGTCATGCGTGCGCCAAGGGCCTTGTGGGAGGACCAAGATGAGTCATATTCCTGCCCTCAAGAAGCTCATGGTCTAGGTGGGGTGATAAAAGAGACACCCATAAGACAGAGAGGGTTCAAGGGCCATCCTATGGACTGGCTATCGGGACAGATGTGGAAGCCGAGAAGGTTCCCCCAGAAGGGCCACGGTTGGGCTCAAAAAGGCTGCAAATGAAGCTGGGAACAGTATCTCATGCCTGTAATCCCAGCACTTTGGGAGACCAAGGAAAGAGGATTGCCTGAGCCCAGGAGTTCGAGACCAGCCTGGGCAACTTGGCGAGAAGTCATCTCTACAGTAAATAAAAAAAATTAGCCAGGCATGGTGGCACGCACCTGTAGTTCCAGGTACTTGGAAGGCTGAAGTGGAAGGATCACCTGAGCCCAGCAGGTTGAGGATGTGGTACCCGTGAGCATGCCACTGTACTCCAGCCTAGATGACAGAGTGAGACTCTGACTCAAAAAAAAAAGGGCTGCAGATGGGGAGCTGTGGTAGAGGAAAGACCTTGGGTGAGGACCCTGGTGTCCAGGGGGTGGAGAAGGCAGCGGCTGGGGTGGAGGACTGGGCTGAAGTGGGCATGACAAGAATAGTCCGGAAAGGACCGCAGGAAAGCCCTGATCTGGGGGTGGTTGCAAGATGAACAGGGTCAGGCTGGAGGCAGGAGGCCAGGCTGGGTCAGAGGTCAGGGCAGCTGGCTGGGGTAGGGTGTGGCAGGAAGGTGGCTTGTGAGGGAGGGGTAAAGGAAAAGCTGCAGCAGGTCTCAGAGCCAGCTTGAGAGGGAAGGGAGGAGACACAAGTCAAAAGCCACTTCCAGGCTTTCAGCCTGGGTGAGGTCACTCACTGACGGACAGAGCGGGCAGGAGGGCAGGCCGGGCTCGGGAAGCCCAGGCCCTGATGCCTGGGTCTCTCCACAAGGGGGCGCGCACAGCCTGTCTTTCATTTATAGTTACGGTGTTTCTACAAGGCAAAGCTGCGGCTTTTCACAGGGCCCCCAAGAACCAATAGCACCAGAACGAATGTTTCACACTTTACAGAGTTTATTTGTACCTTTACAGTTTTAAACACATTTCCAGCAACTAACATTTTCCCTTAGGAAACATGCATTATTTGGGACTCTGAGATACATGAATGACACACGCCACTACCGTGCTCAAGGGTAGCCAAGGAGGAGCAGGAGTGTGTCGGAAGGAGGGAGATGGTGGCTTGGGATGAGTTTTGCTGGAGGTAACCTCCAGGACACGTGCTGCAGGCAAAGCCAAGAGGCAGGAACTTAGAGATGAATGAGAGAGTCACAGTGGATCATCTTCCCTGGTCCCTCGCCTCTGCTGGATATTCTTTTTTTTTTTTTTTTTTGAGTTGGAGTCTCACTCTGTCACCCAGGCTGAAGTGCAGTGGCTCGCTCATGGCTACCACAACCTCAACCTGCTGGGCTCAGGCAATCCTTCTGCCTCAGCCTTCCAAGAAGCTGGAACTACTGGCACGTGCCACCACCCCCAGCTAATTTTTTTAAAAATTTATTGTAGAGACAAAGTCTCACCAAGTTGTCCAGGCTGGTCTCGAATTCCTGGACTCAAGCAATCCTCTTGCTTCGGCCTCCCAAAGTACTGGGCTTACAAGCTTGAGCCACTGCACCTGGCCTTCTGCTTGATACTCATCCTGCACGATGCACGCCTGTCCCTACCTCACTGGCACACATGCTCCTCGCTCCTAGACCAGCTGGCTATGCCCTCCTCTGAGCCCCCCTCACCCCCTGCTCACCTGTGTCTTGTCAGTTGTGAAGAGATTCTTCTTCCACTATTGGAAGGCAGGGCAGAGTCTTCTCGTTCTCACGGTTGCCCTGCAGAGTGCCGAGGACATGGATGGTGCTCAATGAATGCTGGGTGGTTGGTTGAATGACTGTGCCTCAAGGAAGCCCACGGTTGAGGGTGGGTGAGGAGAGCCTGGGGAGGTGGAGACATCCCCATCTGTCTGTCCACAGTTCCTTCTCCTACATGGACAGCTATAACCAGGACATCCGCTTTGACAACATTTATATCAGCACTTACTTCTGTCAAATTGATGAACGCAGGAAGAAGCTGGTGAGTGGGTACAGCCCTGCCCAAGGATGCCTTGTTCTGTGCCCTGTGTGGGCTTCATGCCCCAGGAGGGCAGAGGGAAAAGGGCAGAGGGCCTCACTGTGTGGACACTTTCTTCCAGGGTAAACGGACCCTGCTGCCACTCCGCAAAGCCGAGGAGAAAACCGTCATCTTCCCCTGCAAGCCCGCCATCCAGGCCTCAGAAATGAGGAATGTGGTGAGGACGGCGTGGGGAATGCAACCACAGGCCTGAATCTGGGGTGGAGGGCAGATGGCACCAGGGCATGCTCGTGCCCTGGCAGGAGGTGCCCAGCTCTGCCCCTTCTGCTCTGGGTCAGGTGAGGGAGCTCCTAGAGACGTTGCCCATTCTGCTGCTGCTGCTGGTGCTGTGTGGGCTGGACTGGGCGCTCTACTCCGTCTTCGACACCATCCGCCACCACTCCTTCCTGCAGTACTCCTTCCACAGTGAGCCGCGTCCGACTCTGGTTCCAGGCCCAAAAGGCAACCCCAAGAAATCCAGCCTGCAGCCACCCCACCCCTACCTTCCTTCTGTTGCTTCTGCTCCCCTTTCTGTGACTCAGCCCCTCCTTGTCCTTCTCAAAGTCAAATCTCAGCCCTGCCATCTGACAACTATCACAGTGGGCCTCAGTCTCCCCTTTGCATTTACAACAGGAAGGGGTCAGTATTGAGTACAGTGATGGAAACTTGACCCCTCCCCCTACACCCAGTTCCCATCCTGCCCCACCCTCTTCTCTCCAAACCTTTCCTGACCCCCCCCTCACCCTCCTGGCTGCAGGCAGTCATAAACTGGAGGTGAAAGTTGGAGGAGATTCCATGCTGGCCCGGCTTCTTCGGAAAACCATTGGGGCCCTGAACACCTCTTCAGAGACCGTGATGGAATCAAACAACATGCGTGAGTGACGCCAAAAGTCTGGGTCAGAGGAATTGAGGACTGAGGCAAGGGTCAAAGATCCCAAGGTCAGCTAGGTGCAGTGGGAGGCAGAGACAAGAGGATTGCCTGAGCCAGGGGTTCGAGACCAGCCGGGGCAACTTGGCAAGACCGCATCTCTACAATAAATCAAGAAAAATTAGCCAGGTGTGGTAGTGCATGCCTATGGTTCCAGCTATTTGGAAGGCTGAGGTGGAAGGATCGCCTGAGCCCAGCAGGTTGAGGCTATGATGCTTGAGTGCTCCACAGAACTCTAGCCTGGGTGACAGAGTGAGACTTTAACTCAAAAAAAAAAAAAAAAGATTAAGAGTGGAGAGAGGAGGCCTTGGGAGTGGAGAGGGGAGGGCCAGTGTGCTTGAGTCAGGGAAATCAGGCAGGGAACACATCTGGGCAGGCCTGCAGAAATGGAGGAACATGGGTCAGAGGAGGCTGGCCAGAGGGTCGCTGACCCCTAGGGCAGCACTGTCCAATAGGACTTTTTGCCATCAAAAACTTTCAAGTTCATGCTACCCTGAGCCAACAGCCTACTGGGCCTGGTGGCTATGAGTTCTGACAACGCATCTCTGGAGGGTAAGGACAGGCAGGAGGAGAGCAGGGGATCAGAGGGGTGGGGTGTCCAACTCAGGACTGCCCTGTCCTCAGCTGGCTCTGATCAGAGCCTGACGGCCTGCCCCTCCCTCCCCCCACTCAGCCTGCCTGCCCCAGCCTGTGGGCCTGGAC
The DNA here is from genome assembly GCF_000164805.1 of Carlito syrichta. Classification (NCBI taxonomy): domain Eukaryota; kingdom Metazoa; phylum Chordata; class Mammalia; order Primates; family Tarsiidae; genus Carlito; species Carlito syrichta. Next base: position 499,641 of record NW_007070509.1, read on the forward strand.
GCCAGGGCCTATTGGAGAACAGCCCTCCCGACTGGCCTGCTGGTGTGTCTCTGCCTGCTGCAGGCCTTTGGTTACCGGCTCCGGAGGGTCATTGTGGCCTTCTACTTCCCCAAGGTGTGCCTGCCCCAGACCTCTGCACCCTACGCACGCACACACACACATGCAGCCTGTACCCAGCTCCCCACCAACTCCGTCTTTGGGGGATGCCTTCCTCCTCGGCACTGTCACTATCACTGACGCCCTCTCCTTGTGCCCCAGCGAGAGAAGAAGCGGATCCTGTTCCTCTACAATGAGCTATTGAGGAAGAGAGCGGCCTTCACCAAACTGAGGAGGGCTGTCATCGTGAGGCGAGCACGGCAGCAGAAGGCTCCAGTAAGTCCAGGCCTGTGTGTGTGTGCTCCTGCCAGCTCCTGGCTGGGTCTAAGAAATGTAGGGGGGGGGCTGCCTCCCTTCAGTACTCCCAGCACCTACCAGGTCCCAGGTCTTCCTGAGCTTAGTGAGTTATTTATTTATTTATTTATTTATTTGAGTTGGAGTCTCACTCTGTCACCCAGACTGGAGTGCAGTGGCTGCTCCCGGCTACTGCAGCCTCGACTTGCTGGGCTCTGGTGATCCTTCCGCCTCAGCCTTCCAAGTAGCTGGAACTACAGGCGCGTGCTACCACGCCCGGCTAGTTTTGATTATGTAGAGATGAGGTCTCGCCAAGTTGCCCAGGCGGGTCTCGAAATCATAAATTAGAGATGGGGTCGTGCTATGTTACCCAGGCTGGTCTCAAACTCCTAGGCTAAAGCAATCCTCCCACCTCAGCTTCTCAAAGTGCTGAGATTACAGGCGTGAGCCACAGCACCCAGCCAGTGCTTAGTGGGTTCTGAAGCAACACATGCTAAGGGTTCCAGTCATTCAGCTCCTGGGGGGCAGGATTGTGTCCATTTCTGTACCCCAGGACTCAGCCCAGCCTAAGACACCTGGTGGCCTACTGGGAAGTAGGCAGGAAAGGGGAATCAGACTGACATGGTTTGGTCACAGGTTCTGCCAAGAGGACTGGAGTCTAGGAGCTCATGGCCATTCAGAGGAGGGAGGTGGCAGATGGGGTGAGAGGCAGGAGGGTTTCATGCAGGAGCCCCCGGTGTATAGAAGAACCAGATTCCAGTCTACACTCCCTCATTAAGCTATGTGACCTTGGCCAAGACCCTCACTGAGCCTCCATTTCTCCCTCTGAAGAATGTGGAGGTTGAACAGTTCTGTAAAGCCCACTCACCAGAGATCAGTGAGGAGTGGTGGTCAGGTGTACAACTCCGGTGCCAGAGGGCCTGGGTTTTGAATCTTCTTACTACTGTGACAACTGTGTGGTCTTGAGCACCTTACTTAATTGCTGTGCCTTGGCTTTTCTCTTCTGTAAAATGGACTTAATTGGTTGTTGTAAGGATTAAATCTCTACCCCATCTGGTTGTTGTAAGGATTAAATGAGTTTTACTCTCATGGTGCTGGCATCCAGCAAGTTCTCCGTATGGGTTTGCTGTCATGGTGTGACGCTGGGCAAGTGATCTCCTCTCCAGGCATCAGCTTTCTCACCTGAAAAAAGAGCTAATGATAATAACACTATCCGCCTTATATGATGATTATTTTAATTGTAGTAATTTACTGACAGTATCTTAGTACAGGGCCTGACATTATACACAATAAGCGAGCCCTTCATATTTAACAAGCTGTAACATAGTTCATAAAAGTGAGATTGTTTGCTGAACACTCCAGTGCCTCAATCTCTCTCTGCTCCATGACATACAATGGAGACCAAATGAATTAGTTATGAAAAAACAAACAGCAGCCCGAAAGAACATACTAGGATTCCTTGACAGAGTCCTCAAGTAAACTAGACTTGAATGCATAGATGGAGGTGAGAGTCGCTGTTCTACACTGGGGGAACAGAATATGCAAAGACTAAGGGTTTGAAGGGAGGCCAGGCTTGGTGGCTCAGCCTGCAATCTCAGCATGTTGGGAGGCCGAGGCAAGTGGATTGCCAAAGCCTGCGGGTTCGAAACCAGCCCGGGCAACTTGGTGAGACCTCGTCTCTACAATAAATAAAAAAATTAGTCGGGTGTGGTAGTGCGCACCTGTAGTTCTGGCTACTTGGAAGGCTGAGGCAGAAGGATCGCTGGGGCCCAGAAGGTCTACGCTGGGGTGGCCATGAGCATGCCACCGCACTCCAGCCTGGGCAACAGAGTGAGATTCCAACTCAAAAAAAAAAAAAAAAACAGAGTCTAAAGGGAATGTCAAGTGCCAGGGCTAGAATAAGGAGAAACTGGCACAGAAAAGATAGCATTCAGGGAGGGACAAGTGGAGCACAGGCCAGAAAGGGACCAGATTTTGGAAACTCTGAAGGCCAAGGCCAGGAGTTCTGGCTGTCTGGTAGGCAGTGGGGCTTCTGGAGTTTCTTTCCTTCCTTCCTTCCTTCCTTCCTTCCTTCCTTCCTTCCTTCCTTCCTTCCTTCCTTCCTTCCTTCCTTCCTTCCTTCCTTTTGTTGGAGTCTCACTCTGTCACCTAGGTTGGAGTATAGCAGCACACTCATGAACACTGCAGACTTGACCTGCTAGGCTCAGGTGATACTTCCGCCTCAGCCTTCCAAGTAGCTGGAACTACAAGCATGTGCTACCAGGCCCAGCTAATTGTTTTTATTTATTGTAGAGATGAGGTCTCACCAAGTTGCCCAGGCTGTTCTCAAACCCATGGGCTCAGGCAATCCTCTCACCTCCGCCTCACCAAAGTGCTGGGATTACAGGTGTGAGCCACTTGCCTGGACTGTCTTTCCTTCCATCCATCCTTCCTTCCTTCCTTTTTCCTCTCTCTCTCTCTCTCTCTCTCTCTCTCTTTCTCTTTCTTTCTTTCTTTCTTTTTCTTTATTTCTTGTCATAGTCTAAGTCTGTCACCCAGTCTGGAGTGCCGTAGCACAATCATAGTTCACCACAGCTGTCTCGGGCTCAGGTAATCCTTCCACCTCAGCCTCCTGAATAGCTTGGACTACAGGCACACCACCACACCTGGCTAATTTTTGATATTTTTGTAGAGACGGGGGGATCTCACTATGTTGCCCGGGCTGGTCTTGAACTTTTGGCCTCAAGTGATCCTCCTCCCTAGGCTGCCCATATTTTCTTCATTAAAACAATTTAAATATTTTTTTTATTCAGTTAGCAATAATTTCTGTTTTTTTTGAGATGGGGTCTCTGTCGTCCAGACTGGAGTGCAGTGGCACGCTCATGGCTACCCTAGTGTCTACCCACTGGGCTCTGTGATCCTTCTGCCTCAGCCTTCCAAGTAGCTGGAACTACAGGTGCATGCTACCACACCTAGCTAATTTTCTATTTATTTATTTTCTTATCAAGTTGCCTGGGCTGGTCTCTAACCCGTGGGCTCAGGCAATCCACTCACCTCCGTCTCCCAAAATGCTGAGATTATAGGCTGAGCCACCGAGCCCGGCCGAGCAATAATTTCATTTCAGATCAACCTCATTGGCTATGATACTGTCACTACGCAGAGCTTAAAAAAAATTTTAGGGCTTGGTGGTTCTCGCCTGCAGTTCCAGCACTTTGGAAGGTTGAGGCAGGAGGATTACTTGAGCCCAGGAGTTTGAGACCAGCCTGGGCAACATAGAGAAACCTCATCTCTACAAAAAAAATTTTTTTAATTAGCCAGGTGTGATGGTGCATGCCTATAGTCCCAGCTACTCAAAAAACTGAGGCAGAAGAATTGCCAGCGCCCAGGAGGCTGTGGTGAGCCATGATCCTGCCACTGTACTCCAGACTGGGTGACAGAGTGAAACCTCTACTCAAAAAATAAAATAAAATAAAATACCTTTTAATATCACCAAACCAAAGCCAGGAATTTTGACTACCAGTCCAATTCTCTTACTGAGGGTCAAAGTGAACAGAACATCACAGATCAATCCCTCCCCACATCCTACTGGGGGGGGGGGCAGACTCTGTGGGAAAAGGTGGAGTTCTCCCCCTGGGAATTCAGCAGGGAAGAGGAAGTCAGGCAGGATGGGGAGTGGGAGGCAGGTGGGAGGGGCAGAAGCTGAGGGTGGTTTCCGCACAGAAAGCACCAGAAAGTGCTTTATATTGCTGCTTTTTCCAGCAGAAATCCACTAATGGCTCGAGTCAAGCACTGAACTGGGAGGCGCTGGGAACCCTGAAATACATCCTTGCCCCAAAGGAGTCTAGTCAACTGGTGAATGTATAGTTAGAATATGGGATAGGAGTTATACTGGAGCTGTCACCGTATCAGACTATGGTTTCGCAGAGGAGGGAATGTTTCTTTGGGGTGGGAAGAGCTTCAGGAGGAGGGGATATTTGAAAGGGGTTTTGGAGGGTAAGTAGGCATTCACATTCAGGGACAGACCAAAGAGCACAGGTGGGAGAGTGAGTCTATGCGGTGAACTCTGGTGTAGCTAAGGTACAGAGTAGCCAGGTGCAGTGGCACACACCCGAAGTCCCAGGTACTCCTGAAGCTGAGGCAGAAGAATCTTGAGCCTAGGGGTTTGAGTCCAGCCTGGGCAACACAGTGAGACCCCATCTCTTTTTTGATTTGGAGTCTCACTCCATCGCCCAGGATGGAATGCAGTGGCATGCTCATGGCCATCCCATGGCCATCCCAGTGTCGACCTGCTGGGCTCAGGTGATCCTTCTGCCTCAGCCTTCCAAGTAGCCGGAACTATAGGCGTGCGCTACCACGCCCAGCTAATTTTTTGTTTTACGTTATTGTAGAGATGATGTCTTGCCAAGTTGCCCAGGCTATTCTCAAACCTGTGGCTCAGGCAGTCCCCTCACCTTGGCCTCCCAAAGTGCTGGGATTACAGGCTTGAGTCACTACACCTGGCCAAGACCCTATTTCTTTAAAAAATACACAATATGTCTGGGGTAGTGGCAGAAGATGAGACAGAGGTAATGTGGGAACCAGGTTGCCAAGGACCTTGAATACCATGCTTAGGAGTTTGAACAGTACTCTGTAGCCCCTAGATGCTTAAGTAGGAAACACCATCAGATGTGTATTTTAGAAAAATCACTGGGGAGTAGAATGTGGGTTGGCAAGGGAGCCCAGAGATGGGGGCCTGAGTTGCAGGAGTTCGAATGGGAGTGATAAGGGCCTGAGTGGAGGCATGGCAGAGGAGGAGGAGTAGAGGACAGAGATGAATGAGAGCTAAGCCATGGGTCGAAAGCAGGGAGGAGTCTGGGAGGGTTTAGTGTGCAGGAGTGCTGCTTGTGGATAGGAAATGGGTCGAGGAGCCAACTGAGGAAAGATAAATGCCTTCAGTTTGGGGCATTGTATCAATCAGGAGTGATTTTGGCTGCAAATAACAGAATATCCAGCTCCTAGTAGTTTAAATGAAGGGCTTATTTTTGCCTCAGAACAAGTAGTCTGGAAAGTTGACAGGAGCTCAACAGTGTCACCAAAGACCCAGTGCTCTCTGCCCTGTGTCCTCAAGACCCTGGTTCCAAGATGGCAGCCTCAGCCACAGAGCTACATTCAAGCTACAGGAGACCCCAAAAGGAGGGTGGAAACAAACCTCCTCTCCTTCCAAGGGTCTTTTTCTTTCTCTCTCTCCATCTCTCTTTTTTTTTTTTTTTTTGAGTTGGATTCTCCATTACCCAGGCTGGAGTGCAGTGGCACACTCACAGCCACTGCAGCCTCGAGCTACTGGGCTCAGGCAATCCTTCTGCCTTGGCCTTCCAAGTAGCTGGAACTACAGGCATGCACCTGGCTAATTTTCTATTTATTGTAGAGACGAGATCTCACCAAGTTGCCCAGGCTGGGCTCGAACCCGTGGGCTCTGGCAATCCACTTGCCTCGGCCTTCCAAAGTGCTGGGATTACAGGCTGTACCACCGAGCCCAGCTTGCTCTCTCTTTCTCTTTGAGGACTAGTCAAGTGCAGTAGTGAGAAGTGGGGAAAATATTTTCTAGCAGCTTCCCACACAGCTTACTCTGAAGGAACAGAGCCAGTTGAGGTGTCCACGTGCCCACCACCACAACCATGTCTGCAAAGGAGAAGGGAGTGCTCTGACTGGGCCTGGGGCGGGGCTGCCTCCCCCTAACACAGGTCTGCTGCCCCTCCCCCACAGGACACTGGAGTTCTGTTAGCCTGAAAGCAGGGGGTGCATGGCTTTAGGGTAAACAGTGAGCGTGTCTGTACAGATGTATTGCATTGGAGAGGCCAGTGAAGCGTGTAGCTGGATGGGTCAAGGGGCAGCTAGAGATGCGGGTCTAGAGCTCTGGAAAGGGAGAAGCTCTGCCGTGGGCCCTTTGGGACCTCATGGGTGCCCTGAGGCTCATGGGAAAGGTGTCCCAGACTGGAATGCTCTCAGCAGGGGAGAAGAACAAGAGGACACAGGCTAGGAATCCCTTCCTTGTGAATTTGGCTGGGAAGAAATCCCTCCTTCCCAGCTCCCAGCTTCAGCCTCCAGGGTGGAAAGGCTGGGTGAGGGATGGACAGGAGGACTTTCTCTCTCAGTGCAGCTGATACACCTCTCCTTCAAGCCTGGCTGTAATCTTTCACGATAATACAGTGGAAGAGCTGGAGTTGAATACTTTTATTTCAGAAGTGTTGCTTTTTATAACTTTTTAGAAACGTTCTTAATTTTTTTTAGATGAGGTGGGATCTCACTATGCTGCCTGGGCAGGCCTCGAACCTAGGGACCCTGTCCTCGAACAATCCTTCTTCCTTGGCCTCCCAAAGTGCTAGGATTACAGGCATGTGCCACTATTCCAAGTCTTATTTTTATGTAACTTTTTTATTTCCTAATTCCAGAAGGAACACATGTTCAGTGCAGAAAACTTAGAGAAAAAAAATGAAGAAAAAAAAAAAAAATCACCCCTAGTAATGAAGTTCAGGAGTAAGCATACTCTTGATTCCTTTCCCATGGCGCTGTCATTTTTCATGGTAAATATCTTTGAGAGGTTATCACTTACTTATTTTTAATTATTTTATTTTATTTTATTATTATTATTTTTTAATTGGAATCTCACTCTGTCGCCCAGACTGGAGTACAGTGACACGCTCCTGGCCATCGCAGCCTCGGCCTCCTGGGCTCCGGCGATCCTCCAGCCTCAGCCTTCCAAGTAGCTGGAACTACAGGCGTGCGCCACCACGCCCGGCTAATTTTTTGATTTATTGTAGAGATGAGGTCTTGCCAAGTTGCCTAGGTGGGTCTCAAACCCGCGGGCTCAGGCAATCCACTTGCCTCGGCTTCCCAAAGCACGGGATTACAGGCTAAGCCACCGAGCCCGGTTTAATTATTTTATTTTAGAGATGTGGGGTACAATTCAGGATTAGGTACATAAGTGGTTCAAAGTACAGGTGAAGTTTGGGCCTCCTATCGGTCATCACTTCGCCTGGTTTAGGATCAGGTGCCCTTATTGATGTTATGTGCCGCCTTGGTCCCCTACCAGTGTCCCTCTACTGCCAATCCCTTTCTTGTAGTATTATGATAAATGTTCAGGATCCACTTATGAGTGAGAACATGTGGTAGTTTGTTCCTAGTCACTTAAATCACTAAGTGTGATGGACTCTAAATCCATCCAAGTTGCCGCGAAGTCCATAATTTTGTTCTTCATGGCTGCATAATATTCCATCGTGTATTTGTACCACATTTAAAAATCCAGTCCACTTTAGATGGGGAGAGATTACAGTTTAATGCCCATGTTACAGCCAGCTTGGAATCCCTTATATTTGTATAATCCTCCCACCCACAACCCTCGACCCCCACCCACATCTATTTCCCCCCCTGTCCTCTGTCCCTGCAGTCAGTGGATGCCCAGATAATGGCTCATTTGTTTGTTTGTGTAATAAGCACACTGCTAGGCTAAGTGCTGCAAGTGTTGTCAGATAAGGCCATCTGTGAATAGGGAGACAGTGTGAAGGGAATTGTGTGTGGATCCAGCTGTGGAAACTTGGAAAAGTTACTGAACCTCTCTGAGCCTCCATTTTTGGCATCTGCCGAATGAGGTCAAGACTACCTTCTTTTTGGAATTATTACGGGGATCAAATGAAATACTAGAGGTGAGGGACCTGGGGCCGAGCCTGGGGAGTAGATTGTCCTTAAGCTCTGTGTGTTTCTCTTCACTGGGTCATGAACGTGCTTGTACTGGGGGTAAGGAGTCTTCAAGATACAGGGAAGGCGGGAAGGAGTCTCTGGAACACAGACGTCTGCTGTACCAGGTGGTGTGTCCTAAATGCCCTAGGGACACGGTGACCAAGAGCGTTAAGGTTCGAGGACAAAGTAGGATGAGGGCATGGCTTTTGAGGGCTCCCCTGGTGGGGATGCTGGGCAAGTGCATTTCGTGCCCACAGGACCCAGGCAGGCCACACTGCCCCACACCTGCAGAGGCGAGGGGAGGTGAGGAACGAATCTGCCGCTCAGAGTGCGCTCTCCCTCCTCATGTTCCTTTCTCCTCCCTGGCTCCATGCACAGCCTCTCTCAGGTTTCTTTGCCCTCTCCTGCTCTTCTTTCCCATGGCTTTGGCATCACCAAGTCCACCAGCTCTGTGTCAGGCACTGCTGGGTCTTCACCAGTAGAAACTGATTGAATAATGATGGGGGAAGGGTCGAAAAAGTATCTGAAGGAAACACGGTCTGGAGAGGGAACATGAGGAAGCCGGGAACCACCCAGAGAGGTGGGGTGGAGGGAACAAATAGCTAGAATGCCAGGAGGAATGTGGCGACTGCCTTGGGGGAGGGAGGAAGAGGGAGGGGAGTCACACTGCAATGTGGGATTTAGGAGGAGCTCCTCTCCTGACAGGAATCTGGAGTCTGGGGAGGTGTCCAGAGTAGCTGGGACTATAGGTGCAGACACCAAGCCCAGCTTATTTGTTTATTTACTTATTTAAGAGATAAGGTCTCTCACTGTTGCCCAGGCTGGTCTCAAACTCCCAGGCTCAGGCAGTCCTCCCCAAATGCTGGTATTACAGCTTGAGCAAAGAGTGACTTGATAAAGTGACTTGATAAAGTTGCCTGAGAAGAATTCCCAGCACTTTTGTGAAGGAAGACAGCTTTCTTGTTTATTTATTTATTTTATTTATTGTAGAGATAAGGACTCTCCATCTTGCCCAGGCCTGTCTCGAACTCCCGGGCTCAGGCAGCCTTCCCAAAATGCTGGAATTAAAGCTTGAGCAAAAAGTGACCTGATAAGGGGGCCTGAGAAGAATTCTCAGCACTGGTGTGGAGGGAGACAGTATGTGAGGGAGGGGGAGAGCACAGTGAACGAGGCTTGTGATGGTCCAGCCAGGTTTGTTGTTTACTATCTGTGTGCCTTTGGGAAAATCCTCTTACCTTTGAGATTCACCTTACTCATCTGTAAAGTGGGGTTAACATGATAGTAGTCTATCTGTCCTACTCTCACTTCTCAGCCTCACTGCGAGAGAACCGAGAACACCGTACGATAATTTACAGCAAAGTGCAAATGATAGTTGATGCTAACATCCGTGGGGAGAGCGCGTGGAGGGAGCATCCTCCCACGCTCCATCACGGAGAGGGCGGGGAGGGGGGGCGGAGGCTGTCCAGGGCCCACTTTCATAGCACCCTCGCCCTCCAGGGGCCTTCCTTGCCCAACACGCCTCCTGCAACGGCCAGGCCTTTCGACTTCAGACGAGAGACGCTGTCCGGTTTCCCCGGCAACCTTCCTTTCCCCCCCCCGCCCCACAGCGCCACCACCTGGTGGACATGCTGCACCGCCGCTGCCCGCTCCTGCGCCGCTGGCTGCGCCGGCGCTGCGTGGTGTGCCTGGCGCCCGAGACGCCCGAGTCCTACGTGTGCCCGACGTTGGACTGCCAGGCCGTTTACTGCCGGTCGTGCTGGGACGACATGCGGCGGCGGTGCCCGGTCTGCACGCCCCGAGAGGAGCTCTCCTCCTCCGCCTTCAGTGACAGCAACGACGACACCACCTACGCGGAGTGAAAAGGCGACTGTTCGCTCTCTCGCCCCGTCCTTCCCTTTCAATAAACGACTTGTTCGCTCCTGCTGCCCGCGCTTCGCGTGGGTCGGCGACCGGGCGAGCTGGGCGCTGCCTACCCGGCAGTCGGGAGAGCTGGTTCACCCGATCTCCCAGGGCCGGGCCGCGGACCGGAGGCAGGAAGACAGCGAAGCTAGGGAGGGACCCGGGGCCAGATGAAGGCGCGGCGCCCAAGCCGGTCGGGCAGGGCCTCGGCTCCCTCCCTGCACAGCTGCCGGAACGCTGCAGCTCCGAGCAGCGCCGGCGGGGCGGGCGTCCAGGGGCGGGTCCCGGCTTCTGCTGGA
>NW_007070509.1:510150-522700 GCF_000164805.1 Carlito syrichta
CCTGGCCGCTCCCAAGCAGAGGTGAGTCCTCGGCCTGGAATGGGTCGGGGGCGGACTGGGAGGAGGCGCGGGGAAGTCGGAAGGCACGAGGATACTGGGGTCGGCTGGAGACCCCTGGGAGAGCCCTGCCAGAGTGCGGCCCGCCCCGGTCTGCTGTCCTAGGCCTAGGGCCCGGTGACTTGGCGATGGAGTGGAGGGGCAAGGAGGAGGATGCCGGGGGCCGCGCCTGGTCGCCTCTGCGCGGTCCCCGCGGACACTTTCAGACTCAGGTACCAGGTGCCGAGGGGCTTGCCTCAGGATCTTGGAAGGAGGGTCGCTGCTCCCCAGGACTGGCATCTTCGCTCCTCCGGGGCCTAGTGACCGTTCCACCCGGTGCCAGGGCGCCGAGTGGGCACGGCTTATCGGGTTTGGGAAGAGGATTCTTTCCAGCCCCTTAGCCCGGGCCTAGGTGGCCAGGTACCGCTCACGCCAGTGCTGTTGCCACCAGAAGCCCGGCCGAGCGGGAGGGAGCCGGGAGGAGCCAAGAGGAGAGAGAATTGGCCAGGAAAGAGACTGGGACACCAACTCCTCCTTGGAACTTTCACTTCCCGCTGCTGTCTTGGGCCGGGGGCCGAGAGGGCAGGCGCGGGTGGAGTGTCCGGAGGAGAGAGGGCCATTGTGTGTGGGGAGGGTACTGGGGGAGGAAGCAGAGGTTGTGGGGAGTGGGTGTGTCTGGCTGGGCATGAGGGGTGTTTAGGGTGGGGGTGTTTGCACTGCTCACCCAGAAATGGGCGTTCCTGGCATCTCTGTTGTGAGGGAAGAGGAGGGTGAATGGGCACCCGGCCACAGGGCTTAGCTCAGTCTCAAGAGTGGGCGTTCCTGGGGGGGGGAGTGATTGAAAGGGAGTGGGAACAGGGGAGGGTACCTGTGAGAATCTGGGATTGGCGGGAGGGGGACAAGGAAAGACCACAGTCTGGGCAAGCTGAACTTCTTTCTCTGGGGACTTGTGGATGGGTTGGTGGGTGGAAAGTCACACGTTGGAGAGAAGCCCCTCCCTCCAGTAGTCTCCTTTAAATCCCAGCATGCAATGCAGGAGACCTTCAGGCACCTAAGGGCCTTGATGTGCTGGGAGCTTGTGGGTCTGAGAGCTCCAGCCACGCCCAGCTTTGGTGTCGATTCCCTCAGCACTCTCTTGGGGTGTCCTGGGACCTTGCAGGTGGCACCGAGAAGCAGCAGCCGAGGTCAGAGAGGGCCCTAAGTGGGCCCTTGGGGCCAGAGATCCTTCAGGATAACTTCCCAGTTAGCCCAGCAGAGGTGTTTCAGGTGAGCTCCCCTCTGCCTGGTGGTAATAGATCAATGTACCCACCCCCACTCCCGCCCCAAGCAGAATCAGGTGTCTCAAGGCCAGAGCTTGCCAGAGCTAGTGAGTAGACCTCACCGCAGCAGGTCTGTTCCAGGCTGGGCTGCCCCTCCCACCACACCCGGGCACCTGGCTTCGCTTATCTCCCTCTCCCCTCCACACACATCTGTCTGCCTCAACCCCACCCAACTCCTCCATCTCCACTGGGGAAATTCTGAAGCCAACTTGCTTTCTTTGTCTCAGGCTGTCAGTTTTCTCTGTGGGGGGATTTAGAAAGGGTCAGGGCCCCACCAACTCCCCCCGCCCCATTCTAAAGCTGAGTCAGAGGAAGGGCTGGGGCCTGTGCTGGGTCCTCTATGATGCTTCCTCTCTGGGCAGGAAGCCGAGAAGGGGCGGCTCAGATGCCTTCCTTGACCTCCCCATACAACCCCCCAGAACAATGCCCCAGGCCAGGCAGGGCTTCCTGGCCCTTCCCTCAGGATCCCCCCACCAGTGACCTAATCATTGGTGCTCTCCTGAGAGCCTGAGGTTTGCTGGTTGGAGAGGGTAGGAGTTGCTGGCAGGTCTAGGGAGGTGACATGCCCTCTGGTGCCCACAGACCAGTCTGCCTGAGCCCCTAAGGATCAAATTGGAGCTGGATGGTGAGAGTCATGTCCTGGAGCTGCTGCAGAACAGGTAATAGTGGCAGTGGCGGTGACAACAATCACGTGGCTAGCAACTTGTATTTCATTTACTGTGTGCTGGGTACTAGTGCTTGCACTTATTTAATTCTCATAACAACAATCATATCATGTATTACAGTCTTCATTTTGTATATGAGAAAGTCAAAGCACAGAGAGGTTACATAACTTGCCTAAGGTCACAAAGCTAACATTTGGTGAAAATCAGATTGGAATCCAAGTGTCCTGGTGGGTCAGTAGCCCAACCACTGTACTGTGCAGCCAGAAAGTTATGGGGAATGGGTGGGGGTGGAGAATGGGAAGGTTGGGGGTTTGCCTGGTTTCAGCCCCACCACCACCTTTAGGCCTCAGCTTGCCACAGCATCAGGCTGGGAGGTGGCCCAAGTGCTGTCTTTCTCTACAGGGTGTTGGTCCCAGGCCGCCCAACCCTGGTGTGGTACCAGCCCGATGGCACCCGGGTGATCAGTGAGGGGCACACTCTGGTGAGTCAAGCCCTCTTGTGCCTTGTTTCTGGACTGGGCAAAAGAGGGAGGGAGCAAGCAGTGGGTGTCAGCCCTGGAGGTTGTGAGAAGACGTTGCCTGTCTTTACCATCAAGCTAGACTCCTGGGTTCAAATCCTGGTCTACATTTCCAGATAGCACGAATGTTGTTTCTCTGCTGTAGGAGGATTGCTGCTACCAAGGAAGAGTGCAGGGACACCTGGACTCCTGGGTGTCTGTGTGCACCTGCTCTGGACTCAGGTACCACGGGTGGAGTCCATGACAGTGGAGAGGGCAAGGGGATGCCAGGCATGGAGCAAAAGTGTTCTCCAACTTCCTGTCTTTTTCCTTAGGGGCCTGGTGGTCCTGTCCCCAGAGAGAAGCTACACCCTGGAGCAGGAGCCTGGGGACCTTCAGGGTCCTCCCATTGTCTCCCGCATCCAAGACCTGCTCCTGCCAGGGCACACCTGTGCCACGAGTTGGCATGCATCTGTGCCCACTCAGACTCCACCAGAGCTCCCCCTGGGACAGCATCGCATTCGCCGCCGGGTGAGGACAGATGGCAGGAGGGCTGGGCTTCGGTTTCATGAGACCTGACCTCTGACCCTCAGAGCCATGTGCTCATAGTAACAACAGCTCTTGCTGGTGGAACGGTTTCCCCATGCCGTTATCTCATTGACTCTTGCCAGCAGCCCTGGGAGGTAGGTGCTATCAATAGCTCTATTTTAAAAGGAAGAGGCTGGGTGCAGTTGTTCACACCTATAATCTCAGCACTTTGGAAGGCTAAGGTGAGAGGATTGCCTGAGTTCACGCAAGGTTCGAGACCAGCCTGGGCAACTTGGTGAGACCTCATCTCTACAATAAATCAAAAAATTAGCCAGGTGTGGTAGTACGTGCCTGTGGTTCCAGCTATTTGGAAGGCTGAGGTGGAAGGATTGCCTGAACCCAGCAGGTTGAGGCCGCAGTGACCATGAGTATGCCACTGCACTCCAGCGTGGGCAATAGAGAGAGACTCCAACTCAAAAAATACATAAATAGGGCCAGGCTCGGTGGCTCAGCCTGTAATCCTAGCACTTTGGGAGGCCGAGGTGAGTGTATTGCCTGAGCCCAGGGGTTCGAGACCCGCCTGGGCAACTTGACGAGACCTCATCTCTGCAATAAATCAAAAATTAGCCAGGCGTAGTGGCACGCACCTGTAGTTCCAGCTACTTGGAAGGTTGAGACGGAAGGATCGCCGGAGCCCAGCAGGTAGAGGCTGCGGTGGCAGGAGCGGCCACTGCACTCCAGTCTGGGCGACAGAGTGAGACTCCAACTCAAAAAAAAAAAAAGCACATAAATAAAATGAAGAAACCAGCTCAGAGAGGTTAGGTGACTTGCCGAAGGCCACACACCTAATATATGGTAAGGATTCAGAAGGAAGTATTTGGCTCAAACTCCTCATCTGTCTCATGATCTTATTTGCAGAGAGCTCTCACTTGGTTATAGATAATACACAGCTATCGATTATGAAGCAACAAAAACCCAACTTCCTGATCTCTAAAATGGGGATAAAGAAATAAAACTCCTTGCTTCATAGTATTGTTGGGGAGATTAAATCCATATGCATGTAAAGGACACAGTTCTACTGTGCTGGGCATATGGTAAGCACTTGATAGTAGTGGATATTGTTATTTCTTATTATTATCATTATCTTTTTTTTTTTCTGAGTTAGGTGTCTTACTCTGTCACCCTGGGTGGAGTGCAGTGGCATGCTCACAGCCACTGCAGCCTTAACCTGCTGGGCTCAGGTGATCCTTCCACTTCAGCCTCCCAAGTAGCAGGAACCACAGGCATGCACCACCACGCTCAGCTAACTTTTTGATTTATTGTAGAGACAAGGTCTTGCCAAGTTGCCCAGGCTGGTCGCGAACCCCTGGACTCAGGCAATCCTCTTGCCTCCGCCTCCTAAAGTGCCAGGATTGTCACTGTCTAATCATCATCTTTTAATTTGGAAAAAAACACTGAGTTTGGAGCCAGAAAAGCAGGATTGCACTTCCAGCTTCTTCATCTACTCCTTGGCAAGCCCCTGGCCCCTCTGGCCCTAAATGGTTCATCTGTAAAATGGGCTCTTCACCCTCCTCCGTTTGACCCCACAGGGTGGGAGTGGACACATCTCGGTCAGCTCTACGCTGACTGGCCATGAGTGGCAGATTTGCCTGATATTCCTCCTCCTTGTCCATAGCGGAGGCGGGATGTGGTGACAGAGACCAAAACTGTTGAGCTGGTGATTGTGGCCGATCATTCCGAGGTGAGCCTGCTGGCCCCGGCACATCCTTCGCCCCACCTGCCTTGCCGCCTTTCATGGTCGCCCTCTGGGCCCACAGGTCCAGAGATACCCCGACTTCCAATACCTGCTGAACCGAACCCTGGAAGTGGCCCTCCTGCTGGACACGGTGAGTGTTGGGCAGGGTAGCCCGACAGCCTCTGGCCATGGCAGCCCCCCTTCTGGACCACAGCAGCCCCGCTCTGAGCCCCAGCTCTCTTTCAGCTCTTCCGGCCCCTGAATGTCCGTGTGGCACTGGTGGGCCTGGAGGCCTGGACCCAGCACGACCTGGTGGAGATCAGCCCAAACCCAGCTGTCACGCTAGACAACTTCCTCCACTGGCGCCGGGTAGACCTGCTGCCTCGGTTGCCCCATGACAGTGCCCAGCTGGTGATGTAAGACCCCAGACTCAGCCAGTGAGGCCTGGCTCTCCCCCCTGTCCTTGCCAAATTCACACCCCTTCAGCTCCCTCCCGCAGGCCCTGAAGCTCTGACCACCACAGCATTTGGCCCTGACCTTTGCCCTCTCTGTCCCACAGTGGAACTTCATTCTCTGGGCCTACGGTGGGCATGGCCATTCAGAACTCCATCTGTTCCCCTGACTTCTCAGGAGGTGTGAACATGGTGAGTGCTTTCCAGGCCTCCTCCCCATTCCCCATTCAGCTCTTCCCAAGCGCAGCACCTGTTAGTCACTGAAATCCCCTACAAAGTTGCCCAGCCCCAAAGCTGTGGGTATGGGGGGTTGTATGATGTGGCCTCTGCTATCAGGGAGCCCCTCCCTTGGGGCCAGCTTATCACTGTGTACCCAGTCTTCACCTATGCAGTCTCCCCATTTCTTGGAGGAGGGTAGGGACAGCTGAGGCCCAAAAATCAGAGTTGACCTCCAAGGGCCATATAGTGAGGGTGGGGAGCAGAGCTGAGCTAGGACCGAGGTTTTCTGCCTCCCAGACCTCGGCTTTCCTCCTACTTGAGAAGCAGTTAAGGAGGAGGCAATGCCCATGAGTGCCCAAAGGGTCAGCTGAGGAGGGGATAGGAGCAGACAGGGTGGACTCAGCATGATGGTGGGTCCAGACCTGGGGTGCCCCTTCCCAATGGCAGGACCACTCCACGAGCATCCTGGGAGTTGCATCCTCCATAGCCCACGAATTGGGCCACAGCCTGGGTCTGGACCACGACTCACCTGGGAACAGCTGCCCCTGTCCAGGCCCAGCCCCAGCCAAAGGCTGCATCATGGCGGCCTCCACAGAGTGAGTTGCTGCAGGATGTGGAGGGGGCTGGGCTGGGCCAGAGAGAGGTCACAGCCCCAACCTTCCTTGCCGCCTTTCCCAGCTTCCTGCCAGGCCTGAACTTCAGCAACTGCAGCCGCCAGGCCCTGGAGAAAGCCCTCCTGGATGGGATGGGCAGCTGCCTCTTTGAACGGCTGCCCAGCCTGCCCCCTACGGCCACTTTCTGTGGAAATATGTTTGTGGAGCCGGGCGAGCAGTGTGATTGTGGCTTCCCAGATGTGAGCCCCTCACCCAAAGCCTGGCCCCGCTCACTCCTGTGCCCTCATCCTGGTTTATTACCCTCTGCCAGCCTTCTGAGTGCCTCTCAGTTCTGCAGGGACCTCCTGCCCTTGCCCAACCTGCCTGTCTGCAGGGACAGCACGTGGATCACTGGGCTCTTGCTCTCACTTGCTGGCATCCTTTGGGCCGTGGCTTTGGGCATCCTTCTGGGTCTTGTCTCTGGGAGGAGGGGTTGGAAGTAGGCCCTCGGGCCCAGCTGGCTCTGATGCTCGGCCCCTCTGTGCCCACAGGACTGCATTGATCCCTGCTGTAATTCTTCTACCTGCCAGCTGAGGCCAGGGGCACAGTGTGCATCTGATGGACCCTGTTGTCACAGTTGCCAGGTGGGTGCAGACTAGACCGGCCATGCAGAGCTCACCTGCCGGGGGCCAGAGTGGAAAGGGTCATTCCTGACCCCCCAGCACCCAAACTGATGCTTGTCCACCCTCCACAGCTGCGCCCGGCCAGCTGGCAGTGCCGCCCTACCAGAGGCAACTGTGACTTGCCCGAGTTCTGCCCGGGAGACAGCTCTCAGTGCCCACCTGATATCAGCCTGGGGGACGGCGAGCCCTGTGCTGACGGACAGGCTGTGTGCATGCATGGGCGTTGTGCCTCCTATACCCAGCAGTGCCAGTCACTCTGGGGACCCGAGGCCCAGCCTGCTGCACCCCTCTGCCTCCATACTGCCAACA
This sequence comes from Carlito syrichta, assembly GCF_000164805.1. Classification (NCBI taxonomy): domain Eukaryota; kingdom Metazoa; phylum Chordata; class Mammalia; order Primates; family Tarsiidae; genus Carlito; species Carlito syrichta. The sequence goes on from NW_007070509.1 coordinate 517,186, forward strand.
CTCGAGGGGATGCCTTTGGGAGCTGTGGGCGCAGCCACAAAGGCAGCTACGTGCCCTGTCCCCCTCGGTAAACGGGGTAACCCACTCCTCCTCTGGGTTTGTGGAGCCTTGGCCCTGCTCCCACTGACCCTGCATGGCCTTCCCCCTTTCTCCTAGAGATGCCATTTGTGGGCAGCTCCAGTGCCAAGGCGGTGGGGCTCAGCCCCTGCTGGGCTCAGCTCGAGATCTGCTCTGGGAGACACTGGAAGTGAACAAGACCCAGCTGAATTGCAGCTGGGTACACCTGGACCTGGGCAGCGATGTGGCCCAGCCCCTCCTGGCTCTGCCTGGCACAGCCTGTGGCCCTAGCCTGGTGAGCATCCTAGGTGGGGACGATCATGTGGGAAGGGACATCTGGGCCATGGTGAGCAGCCCCAGACCTTACCATCCACCAGTGTGAAAGGCATAAACTCTGAGGGAAGTCAGATTCTTTTTTGTTGTTTTTTTGAGTTGGAGTCTCACTCTGTTGCTCAGGCTGGAGTGCAGTGGCATGCTTCCTGGCCACCACAGCCTCAACCTGCTGGGCTCAGGTGATCCTTCTACCTCAGTCTTTCAAACAGCCAGTACTAAAGGCATATGCTACCACACACCCAGCTAATTTATTTATTTATTTATTGTAGATACTAGGTTTCACCATGTTGTCCAGGCTGGTCTCGAACCCGTGGGCTCAGGCAATCCTCTTGCCTCAGCCTCCCAAAGTGCTGAGATTATCGGCTTGAGCCCGGCCGGAAGTCAGATTCTTACTTCAGATGAAGCAGTGTCCTGTCATCCCACTGTGCCTTGGTATCCCCCTCTGCAAAAGCAGAGCATGGCCTCAGCCTTGCTGACTTCCCAGTCCTGGTAAAGCCTCTCTCCCTATGGGGCAGGTGTGCATAGATCGTCGATGCCAGCCCGTGAATCTCCTGGGAGCACAGGAATGTCGAAACAAATGCCACGGACATGGGGTGAGCTGGGGTGGAGGAAGTGGAAGGGAGCAGGGAGCCTCCAGGGAGGAAAGGGATGATGGCTTTGGAAACAGACGTATCTGGGTTCTAATCCTTGCTCTACCACTTCCTAGTCGTGTGACCTTGGGCAGGTTATTAAATTCCCTGAGCTCAGTTTCCTCATCTGTCAAATGGGCATAATTATAATACCCGCTTCTGGGGGTGTGTGAGTATGGAAGTGTCTAACATGGTGCCCAGCAGAAGGTGCTTAATAAGTATTAATTTGATGAAACTTCCTCTGGCGTAGATGGACTCTTCTCTGCGGGTCTATCCCTCATCCCCAACACAACCTCCAGCTGGGGAAGTCTGAGATCTTTTTTTTTCTTTTTAAATTTTATTTTATTATAGAGATGTGGAGTGCAAATGAGAATTAACTACATAAGTAGGCTGCATGCAGTTTGGGCTTCCAACGGGCCCTCACTCCCCCTGTTAGTGGACCAGGTGCCCTTTGTGTTGTCACCTGCCCCCTGGAAGTCCGAGATTTTGAAAAACTGGAGACAGGGACATAGTTCCAGAGTGCAGAGCCCCTCATTGCTTGCCCTGTGTCTCCTAGGTCTGTGACAGCACTAGGCACTGCCACTGTGAGGAGGGATGGGCACCCCCTGACTGCGCCACCCAGCTCAGAGGTAGTGTGGGCTGGGGGCAGGGGAAGCGGCTTGTGCTCACCCTTCTCCTCAACCCTCTTCTGATGACCCCTCCGCTGCTGGTTCCATGAGTCTGTGACCCCAGCCCCTTGACCCCTCTGGTCACTTGACTCCATGCCCCACCCCTGTTCCTCCATGGGGAGGGTTCTTAGCTCTGCCCGCCTCTAAACCTGACCTCACCTCTCAGCAGCCAGCTCCCTGACTACAGGGTTGCTCCTCAGCCTCCTGCTGCTCCTGGTTCTGGCGCTGCTTGGTGCCAGCTACTGGTACCGGGCCCGCCTACGCCAGCGACTCTGCCAGCTCAAGGGACCCAGCTGCCAATACAGGTACAAGCCTCACCTCCCTGCTACCAGTTCCTTCAATGGGGACAATTCTGGAGTCAGCCCTCACCTCTGCAGCACATGCCACTGGGTTCTAAGCCCTGAGCCCCCTGGACCCGACCTTGCTGACCACCACCCCCCTCAGCTCCCTTCCCTCCAATGCCAGTGGCTCTCCGCCTCCCACGTGTACCCCTCTGTGGGCAGCTGGGGTGCTGGGACCATTGCTTCCCAGGGGTCCCTGTGCTGGATAAGTGGGGTCCTCCCTCAGGCTGATCACCCAACCGCCACCATTTGACTTAAGCCACACACAGGCTCCTCTCTACTCAAGGATGGCGTAAGGTGGAGGTCAAGGTCTGAGGCTGGGTCCTCTCCCTCTTTGCCTTTCCTCATGCTCAGGGCAGCCCAGTCTGGTCCCCCTGAACGGCCAGGACCTCCACAGAGGGCCCCACTGGTGCAGGGCACTAAGGTGAGTCCTGGATGTGAGAGAAAAGGGGCTCCGCCTTGGCCTGACATCCAGCTTGGGCCCTGGGGAGGTGGGCATTGAAGACTCCAGAGAAATGCCAGCATTGCTAAGAGTCAGTTTAAGGAGTCAGGACGAGCCTTCCTTGACCCCCCCCCCCGGCTGCAGGCAGAGAAACAGAGTCCAGGCTGGAGTGGGGAGGGCCAGGCCACTGCATAGGGGGCTGCTGAGCTCTTTCAGCTGGCCAAGCTGGTGGCTTTGCGAGGTGGGTTTACCTGTGCCCCCAGCAGTGACCTCTGGAGGGCACAAGGGGGGTGGTGCTCAGAATGGCCTTCAGCGTGCCAGAACCTGCCGAGGCCCGGGTCACCATGCGTAGAGGGCTGGTGAGTGCCCCTGCCCCGAGCCTCTGCTCTATGACAGGAGCATGTGCGTGGCAGCGTCTGCATGTCTAGCCCACCACTTGTGACCCCCTCTGCATGCAACTGAATAACCGCATGCAGCACACCCACCGCCCCTGGGCCCTGGCTGTCCCTCCTTGGGCACTAACCCTTCTGTGTCCCGTCTGTCTCTCTGCTTCCTCTTCCCCCACTCTGTGCCTGTCCGCCCCTCCTGCTCTCTCAGCAGGCTAGTGCTCTCGGCTTCCCGGCCCCCCCCTCCAGACCGCTGCCACCTGACCCTGTGCCCAAGAGACTCCAGGTAAATCTGGGCCAGCCCCCGCCCAGAGCAGGTGGGAGGCATGGTGCCCAACTGCAGTTCTCATCCCTGCTCCCTGCCAGCGGTGCTCTTCGTTAGGTGACCAGGGTGCCCCTCAGCCTTCAGACACTCTGAGCCCCAGAAGCTCGGCAAAGGGTGAGCCTCCTGCCTTGGTTTCTACTACCATCTGGTGGTCAGTGGCGGGACTGCAGTCGGCCAGGGACTCCACGGTTGACCCACACCTCCCTCCCTTGAGACTTCTGCTGGCATGCCTCCAAGCCCTGCGCGCATGCCCTCCTTCTCTCCTGCCCGCTGGCTGACTTTGCATGACGACCTGAACCCCTCCGGGGAAGCGCTGCATGCTCACTGCCCCTGCCTGTGCTCTCACAGACACTGCCCCTCTCTCTGTTCAGGCTGAGCTGGCTGACCGACCCAATCCCCCCACCCGCCCTCTGCCCGCTGACCCGGTGGTGAGAAGCCCGAAGGTAACAGTGGGGGGAGAGAAGGGCACGGCCTCTCCCCCCACCTAGGGCTGTGGTGCTGGTTAGCCGTGGCGGTGGTGGCCGTGGCGAGATGACCCCTCTGTGCCCAAGGGCACATAATCCGGTGGTGCCTTTAATGGTGACAGGTTTGTTTGGAGACTAGGGTGACCTCTAGTGCTGCCCTCAAGCTGGTGTTCCCCAGCGCCAGTGCGTCGGGGGTGGGCAACATGACATCCTCCGCCCAAGCCGGCCTCCTGCCGTTTCTTCTTCAGTCTCTGGGGCCTGCCAAGCCCCCACCCCCGAGGAAGCCACTGCCTGCTGATCCCCAGGGCTGGCACCCATCAGGTGACCTGCCTGGCCCAGGAGCTGGAATCCCGCCCCAAGTGGTACCCTCCAGGTAGGCTAAGGAGCGCCCAGGACAGGTGGGCGGGGCAGGTGATCTGGAGCTAGGAGACCTCTGACCTTTTTTTCTCGGCTTCCGGCACTCCAGGCCAGCGCCACCACCCCCGGCAGTGCCTTCGCTCTACCTCTGACCTCTCCTGAGGTTCTGTTGCCTCCAAACCGGACTTAGGACTTAAAGGGGCCGGCCAGCTCCCTGGAGTCCCCTACCATGACTGAAGGAGCCGGAGCCTGGACGCGGAGGAACAGGCGTCTTAAAGCACCAGACGGCGCCGCGCGTTGTCAAGCAGCACTTTGGGGACCTGCCTAGTAGTTGCAGCCCTGGGTTGGGGAGGGGTTGGGGACTGGACGGGGCCGAGAGAGGTGCGCACAGCCTGTCTCTGCTCTGCTGCAATAAACGTGACATCTTGGGAAGGTGCCTTGGAGTTTGCTCCCGGAAGCCGGGTCGCGCCTGCTGCGCTTCCAGGTCTGGCCGCCAGGAGACGCTGCCGCCTCAGACGCGGGCGGGCTGGGGAGGGCGGGAGTCCCAGAACCGGTCAGCGTGTGTCCCGGGGATGCTGGCGGCTTGTTTCTGCCCCGGCTGAGACGGGTCTCAGCGCAATCCCGTACCGCAGGGACTTGTGCGCCCGTTACCACCCCTGGTCTCCCAGTCTTCGCCCCCCACGCCACGCTGCTCCCAGGGGCAGCTACTGACAAACCGGTCAAGCCGTCCCCACCCTCTGACCAGTGGCTGGGAAAAGTGGGTCTGGCTGGTTGGTGTTCCCGGAGCCCAGGAGCCGGGGCGGAGCAGGGCGGCGGCTCCCACGATCCCAAGGCCAGGCACCTGCCTCCTCCTCCTCCCCGCCCCCACCTGAGGGCTGGGAACAAAGGTGCTTTGTACAGGCCGCCACCGCCTCATTACTTCGTCTTCGGGCTTGGGGCCGCTTGGGCCCCTGGCTCAGAACGAAGATGTGGGGCGGAAAGGGGCAAACGCCAACCCTAAAGTGGGCATCCACCGCGCCCCCTAAGTCTCCATGGGCTAGAAGGGGTGTCCCGGAAAGCGTCTGATCCCTTCCTCTCGCACTATCCCTAGATGTGCAAAGAAAGAGGGTGCACGTCTGTATGAAGGAGCCCAGACAGGTTTCGTGGGTCCAGGCCTGTGCCTCACTTTCCCCTAATGAGCAAAGGTTGTTGGCTGTTGTTTAAAATCTTCCACGCTTCTGTAAGGCTGTGGACCCTGGACTAGGGCAGGCACGAAAGCCACGACCTCCCTAGAAATCCCCTTAGCGGGACACGCCCTTCCTCCCCACTCCTCGCCGGGTCGCGCGGCCTCGGCTCGGCGGGCCGCGCGCGCGGCGGTGCACAGAGGGTTAACCAGAGTTGGCCGTGAGCGGAGAGGAGGAGACGCGCTCCCATTGGCGAAAAGTTATCCAGGGGTGGGGTCTGCGAGTCTCCGCACCCCACCCCCGTCCCCCAGCCCCCCTCTCCACTTTGTACCTTGCTCGCCCCGACTGCG
>NW_007070509.1:523075-534042 GCF_000164805.1 Carlito syrichta
GGGGGAGGGGGGAGGGGCGAGGCGCGCCCCGGGTCTCCCCCGGCCCGCACGTGTTGGGGGGCGGGCGGAGGACCCCGGCCCCGAGGGCTGTTTGTGGGGTCCTGGGACATGGAGCTGGGGGGCTCTTGCCTGCACTCCGGGCTCCGCCCCCTCCCTTCTCTCCCTCCGGCCGGAGTTGGGGCAGACTGACTTGAGAGCCAGAAAGGGGGCTTCCCCCTTGGGAAAGAGCGTGGGTCACTCTCCAGCTTGCTGAGCCTCCCCTCTGGCTCTCGCTGTCACCTGATCTCATTCGGTATCTACGTTTTCATCTCTTTATTGGTCCTTCTGTTTCTTTCCAGGCTCACCCCAGCCTTCTACCCTAATCACCTTCGGGCAAGTCGTTTGACCTCCCTAACCTCTTTTACCTCATCTGTAAAATGGGCTAATAATACCTAGTACTCTGGGAAGTCATGCAGTCTGACTGAGGTCATGTATGAGCAGAGAAGCAGGCTGTACAGATATAAACTATTATATTTTTCTCTCCTGAGCTGCCTGCCTTTGAACCTCGGTATATTTTACTGTTTCCATCCCCCCTCCCAAATCTCCCTGCCTCTCTTCTGTTTGCCATCTGTTTTCCTTTCTGATTTTCTACTTGAGACAATCTGTGACTCTGCTTATTCGTTCACGCACTAACATTTATTAAGCACATACTGTGTGCCAGGACCTGTACTGGGTTGCTGAGGATTAGAGAGATGAGAAGACCCAGACCCTGCACTCTGGGATTTCACAGACCCTCAGGGGAGCGGGTGCTGGTGGGAGGGCCGGTGTAAAGACGAGTCATTACAATACCAATACCCAGCGGTGAGAGCTATTGTTGTCCTTGGATTCTGAATTCCTCCATCTCTGCTACAGATCAATGCCTCTGAATCACTTGGAGGACCTGTTAAAAATTCAGTTTCTGGCCGGGCATGGTGGCTCATGCCTGTAATCCAGCATTTTAGGAGGCAGAGGCAAGAGGATTGCCTGAGTCCTGAGACCAGCCTGGGCAACTTGGTGAGACCTTGTCTCTACAATAAATCAAAACATTAGCCGGGTGTGGTGGCGCACACCTGTGGTTCCAGCTACTTGGAAGGTTGAGGCGGAAGGATGACCTGAGCCCAGCAGGTCGGGGCTGCAGTGGCCATGAGCGTGAGTCCAGCCTGGGTGATAGAGCGAGACTCTGACTCAAAAAAAAAATCAGGTTTCTGGCCCTCAACCCTGAAGTTTCTGGTTCACCCCTTCAATCCACAAATATTTCTCAAGTACTGTCTTGTGCAGAGCGCTTTTCCAGGCACTCGGGATGCATTGGAACGAAGCTTATAAGGCCCTTTGCTTGCTCAGCTTGTGTTCTAGAAGGTCTTACTTGAACTCAGGAAGCTTCATTTCTAAGCAGAACTCCTGATACAAATGGTCCTCGGACCACCCATTGAGGGGCAGTGGGAGGCCTTTTGTAAGTCAAGCATCACTGTGTGTGGTGGAGAGAGGGAAGCAGTTCTTGCTGTATTAGGTGCTGGGGGGGGGGGCAACTTGTCCTACCCCTTCCCACCTGTGCTGGCCCCCAAGTGGGGAAGGGAGTCCTGAGAAGACTGAAAGCTGAGTAAGGTATGGACTCCCTTCCATGCCTGCACTTCTTGCTTCTGGCCAAAAAATGGAGGCACCCAGTACCCACTCCGTCCTTTTCACCATTGGATGGAGATCTAAATGGCAGTCTTCCTCTCTGTTGTTGGGGACACTCACAGTCCTCCGTCTCCACCTACGTTAGCTGCACCGTGGCCATATCTGGCATCCCTGCCTCTGCCCAGCTGCTGCTCAGCATTCATCCTCCTGACCTTTCTCAAGCCTAGTGCTGTGCCACACCCCAGTCCTGAGCATGGGCTAGAGACTTATGTGGCAGCTCTAGCCAAAAGGTCGGGTGTGGTGAGCAGCCTTCCACATGCGGGCTGTGTGGTTATGGGCACTTCCACCCCCCTGCCTCTCTCAACCTGAGGCTGATCATCTCACCCATTTCTTGAATTCTTTGTCTCCCGAGAGTTATCAGTCTGGCCTGGCGGCTAGAATCCCAGTACTTTGGGAGGCCAAGGTGAGAGGATCACCTGGGCCCAGGAGTCCGAGACCAGCTTGGGCAACCTGGTGAGACCTCCTCTCTACCATAAATCAAAAAATTAGCCAGGCGTGGTAGCATGCGCCTGTAGTCCCAGCTACTTGAAAGGCTGAGGCGGAAGGATCACCTGAGCCCAAGAGGTCGAGGCTGTGAGCATGCCACTGCTGCCATACCCTCCTCAGCCCACCCTGCCTGACTCCCGCAGGCTGCTCCGAGGTGACGCGGTGGTGAAACTGGGCCTCAACGATTACCTGGACATCGTCTGCCCCCACTACGAAGGCCCAGGGCCCCCCGAGGGCCCAGAGACGTTCGCCTTATACATGGTGGACTGGCCAGGCTACGAGGCCTGCCGGGCAGAGGGCCCCCGTGCCTTCAAGCGCTGGGTGTGCTCCCTCCCCTTCGGCCATGTTCAGTTCTCAGAGAAGATTCAGCGTTTCACTCCCTTCTCCCTTGGCTTCGAGTTCCTGCCTGGAGAGACTTACTACTACATCTGTGAGTGACAGAGGGCATACAGGATGCCTCTTGGGAAGGTGGGGAGAGGTATGGGGTGCCATGGCTGCAGGTCAAGGCAGGAAGCTGAGGGGACCAGGAAAGAGGGACTGGGAGGGCGGGGTAGGGGGCCATGTTCTCCAAAACTGAGTTGGGGGTCCTGAGCTGAGCCCAGGAGTGGGAGGGAAGCATCAGGAGGGAGTCTGTAGAGAGGAGAAAGGAGGAGCCAGGAAAGGGGGGCTGGAGATGAGTAGGGCGTGGTGGGCCCTGGTACGTGGGGTGTGGCCCCAGAGTGAGGACAAGCTTTCTTTCCTGGAAAAAGACAAGGGGACTCTGGAGCAGAGTCTGAGGCCTACAAAGGGGTGGCTCCTATGCTAACTTCTTCCTCCCAATTTCTCACTCCCCAGCGGTGCCAACTCCGGAGAGTTCTGGCCGGTGTCTGAGGCTCCAGGTGTCTGTCTGCTGCAAGGAGAGAGGTAAGTGGGACTTGGGGAGCCCTTCTGGCTAGTGGGGTCCTTGGGTGCACTAGAATCTAGGCACATTGGACTCTGAGGGGTCCAGGCCTCAAGCTGCAGCCTCCTCTCCCCCCACCTTTGGCCTTGTGAGAGCTTCTGCTGTCTGCCTTTGTAGGCTGGGCCAAGGGACAAGGGTACCCAGGGGCAAGGCACTTCAAGGCCTCAGCTGGGCTGGCTGTCTGTGAGTTTGGAGGAGATCTGGAAGCTGGGATTTAGAAAGGATAAGGTGGGTGATGGGAAGGAAGTGGCTGGTTTGGGGACCCTGGAGAAGGGGACAGGGGAACAGCTCCTGGAAAGGGTGAGAAGGTGGCTGCTACAGAAGTGGGAGGACCCCTCATGGTACCCTTTCCCCTCACAGAATCCGAGTCTGCCCATCCTGTTGGGAGCCCCGGAGAGAGTGGTACATCCGGGTGGCGAGGGGGCGACGCTCCCAGTCCCCTCTGTCTCTTGCTGCTGCTGCTGCTCCTGATTCTTCGTCTCCTGCGAATTCTGTGAGCCAAGTGGACCCTCCCTGTCACCCCAAGGAGCCCTCCCAAGACCCCCTGGAGGAGGAGGGATCCCTGCCACCTGCACTGAGGGTGCCAATCCAGACAGCCAAGATGGCGCATTGATGGGGGAGGTCAGAGGGTCTGAGGTGACCCTTGCAGGGGTGTGCCCCTCATCACAGGCTAAGGAGGAACTGCAGACAGCCCTGGACATCCTGGCAGCTGAAGCAAGACAAACACAGAGGCTTTGTAGGCTGCTTCGAGGGTCTCATCCCAGCCCCCAGACAGACTGGGATTTGGTGGGACCAAATCCTTGAACCCACAGGGGGCCAAGGCTGAAGATCTGGGGACAGGTGGATTGCTGGACCAGGGCAAGGAAGAAGCCCGGCCATCTGTGCCCTATGGGCCCCTCCCCTGGGGGAGCACCTTGCCCTCCCCAGGGGGTCAGGGGGTCACTTGCTTGTCTTCTGTGAAGACGGACTTGTCATGAGGTTGAATTTCATGCCAATTTGTATTTTTGTAAGTGTCTAGACCAAACCTTCAATAAACGACCATCTTTTTGCTGCCTTCCCCAACCTACTGCCCTCTGCTCCTTCCCTGGCACCAGGACTCCCTGTGGCCTGTGTTCTCAACTTAGCTGGGCCTGACCCCCATGCCAGCTGTACCCAGGCCATCCATGCCAGGCCTCAGTGGGCACCCCTCTGGGCATGGTGGGGTGGGTGCCAGCAGCAGCTGTGGAGCTTGGCGCCCTCCCTCACCTCCCCAGCCGGCTTCCTGTGCTGAGGAGGGGAAGATGCTCCCGACAGCTCGCCCGCTTGGGGCACTGCCCAAGCGCTGGCAGCACGGAGCAGGGCACTGGGCAAAAGCAAGGGGTCGTGAGAAGACAGTACCTGGGCTTCAGAATGCCTGGGTCCCTGAGAGCTGGGCATCCTTCCCCCTCCCCAAGGGCACTCTGGGCGGTGCCGCCTAGAGCTGCTAAGGTGGGGTCAGATCAAAGCCTCCTTCCCCAGCGGCCTCTTTGTTCTTGGCTTTTATAAGGAGGAGGGGGTGGGGCTGAGGAGGGAGGGCTCCCTTTGCTCTCAGCCCACACTGTCTCTCCCACCTCTGGTAGGCGAGACTGTGATCCCCCAAGCCCAACCAGAGCGCTCTTTCTGAGCGGGTCTTGGGTGGAGCCGGGGTACAGGGCGCCCCTTCCCCTGCAGCTGTGCTCTACCCGCCCCGGTGCCCCGCAGCCTCCGCTGGCACCGTGCCGGCCCGCCTGGCACCCAGCCAGCGATCGATAGGTGGATGTTGTGCTGATTAGCTCGGCCGGCTGCGGCAGCGAGAGGCAGCGTGTGAACACGGGGATGGGGGGAGAGGGGAGGGGCGAGAGGGGAGGGCGCCGGGGGTCCAGAGACCCACACCCGGGCGCTGGAGTTTGCGAACCCCTCCCGCACCCCTTTGCGCACCTAGGTCAGATCCTGGTCCCTCGGTGGGGCCTTCTCCCCCACCACCCTGCGTCGACTTCAGCCGTCACCCTTCACGTTCATTCCATCGCTTGGGCTGAGGCCTGGGGTGGAGGGCCACACCGCGGGCAGAGCGGACTGGAGTCAATCCCTTCCCCCAAGATGCCTCTCTTGTAGGTGCTTGTGCCTGCGTATTCCTGTATCAGGGCCCTCACCCCAGACCTCGGTCTCTAGCGGGGCGAGGGGCTGGGGCGCGGCGGAAAGGCTGGAATCAGCTGAAGGAGGCGCTGTGGGCTAGGTCTTCTGGTCCTGGGTTCGAATTCCGACTCTACCGGCATCCAGGAGGGTGGCTATATGTTGCCATGGAAACCGACTTCCTGCTACCTCCGCCCCTCCCCAGCGAAGCTATAGGCGGAGGAGACCGAGGGCCACTGCTTAGCAGCCCCTGCCTTAAATTGAGAACGGCGGGGTCTCACTCTGCTCCCAGTGGCCCTAGGCACCCCCTATTCGCGGACAAGCCGGGCGCGCTCGCTCCCGCGTCCGGGGCCGGCGCGCGGATCCGCCGCTGATAAGGACGCATGTGCGAGAGACGCGGGCCCAGCCGGCTCTCCCGCAGCAGACACACGCCCTCACCGCCAGACGCGCACACTTGACACAGACACACGCCCTTGCCGGCCCCCTGCAGGTGCGAGGGCGGATGCCTCGGCGACCGCGGGAGCTGGGGCTGCGGGGGAGGGGGTCGCGAACCCTGGCCCGCCCGGCCACCGGCGCTCAGGCCGAGCCCGCCTGCCCCACGCTCGCTTTCCTCATCGCCGGCGCGGGCGGCTGATTCAGTCCCGGGGCGCGTCCCCTGGAAAGCTGGGCCGAGACTGGCTGAAGGCGCTGCGAGGTCTTCCGGGCACCGGGCCCTGCCCACGAGAAGTCCTCCAGGCGTGTTCCAGGGCGCGGTTCCAGGAGGCTGAGCAGGCCTGCAAGTTTTGGGGCGTCACCGGTCTCCCCCAAACTCAGCAGTGCTAGGTGGCTGAGGGTGGGGCCCTCAATTTGCTGGGCCTGTCCTAGGCGCTCCCGAACCGATGCGAAGATTCCACTCAGCTTTACCTCGCCCTGTCTCCCTGCTTGAGGGCCTGAGAGCCCGCCCGAGTCTCTGCGACCCGGGTCCTGGGCCAGCTTTCCAGGGATGCAAATCGCCCTTTTCCCCCTAAACCAAACCCTGAAGCTGTGTTCTTTTTCTGTGACCTCTTTTTTCTTCTTCCCTTTTATTCGTTCCTTATTTCCTTTCCTTATTCATTCATTCGTTCAGCACAATGTGACCTCCCAGTGCACTCTTCTTTCAGGTGGCCACACTAGCTAGGGTCATGGGGGATCCCCAGCGGTGATGCAATTGAAAAGGGTGCACTGTGGCCTCCAAATAGCCAATAGAATCTCGGGGCATGGGGCATGAGGTCATCAATGGTGATGCCCATTGGTTCAGGTCTGGAACTGAGGAGGGGGTCCCCATAGCAACCGACAGAGCATCCGAGCTAGAGAGTGGTGTTTGTTTGAGCTGCTGTGGCAGCTTAGGTGAGTGCTTGGGATGGGGTGGGGAAGCTAGGGTGGAGCTCAGCTCCCAGGTCCTGTGGCCCTCAACAACCACGCTGCTATCTTTCTTGAGATCATTTTTCTCTCTCAAAGTAATGTTCAGCCCCACTTAACCCAGAAAGGTTAGGAGGGGGTTACTGGCAACCGCACTGGGGTCCTGGGTGCAGAGCTGCTGCCACCAGGAATGTCGATGCTGAGATCCTTGTGTTTATCTGCATATCGTCTGCATCTCATTTGCATTCTCTTCGTTTAAGGTCAAATTGGGCAGACATCTCCACATCCCAGCCCTATCTCTTGTTTCTATCTGGAATCCATCCCCGAGTGGCTCTCTGACCTAGCCCTCAGTGGTCCAACTGCATATCCCACCCCTCCTCCCACTCTCCAGTGTTTCCTGGGGGTGGGATGGGGCGAAGCCAGCTGAAAGAGAAAGGATAAGGAGTCTGCTCTCCCTCTGGATGTTTGGTGACAGATGGGGAGTGCTGGTCTGTACTGCCTGGAGACTAAATTGGCAGAACAAGTGATGGGGGGAGGTGCCCCGGCTGGGCTGAGGGTCTCCAGGGCCAAATCACCCACACGCCTGGCAGGGTGCTGGAACTGGGGATGCCTGGTTCCAGCAAGGGGCAGGCCTGTCCACCTGTCTGGTGCCAAGGCAGCTTCCTTCCTCCAATTAAACACTAATGAGGTGTCATTAACCCTTGCCTTGCCTGCCAACCTGCAGGTGGAACTCAAATTCACAGTCTCACACCCAGGGAAGACAGGGAAAGGAGAGTCTTTGAGGAAGCTGAGAGGCGGGGAGTCCAGGGGACCAGGAGACAAGAAGAGCCAGAGGCATGAGTACATGCACTGGTTATCTTCCACAGTCTTCTGAGGGATTCTAGAAATGGGTGTCCCCTGTCACAATGCATTCATTCTTTGTTCCTTAAGACAACAATTATTTATTAACCCCCCCCCACCTAGTCCTACTAAGTAGCAGGCTGCATTCTTGATGCTGAGGATGTTCCCTTGCATAAGACAAGATCCGTTCCCTTAAGGATTCTTCAGATTCCCCAAGAAGACAGACTAGCCAATGGAGAATTATAATGAATGATAATGCCAAGTGCAGATGTTAATATAGAGCTACATACAAATGCTAAGTGCTATGGGAACACGGGGAAAATGGACTGTTGGAGAAGACTTTGATTTTATGGCAGGGAGGGGGTGTGTAGAAGTAATAATGTTTGTGCATATGACACAATGTGCGTCCATGTGTAGATGTGCTTTCAGGACTGCTGGTGGCTGCCCTCCCAGAGCTGCATGTTTCGTACCTATATGTGTGTATGTGTGTTGTCTGGCTCCCTCAATGTGTGTGTCTGGAATCCCTTCTCCTGAACACACATTGTGGTTTTATTACAGATCAATGTTTGCTGTGAAGCTCTTTCGCAGATTGGCCTGAACCTGCCCAGCCCAGGGGAGGGGAAGTGAACTGAGGTTGGCTCCTTGGGAAGGGGTGGGCAGGAACCATCTTCACACCTAGGGGCTCAGACCGCTGGCTCCCCAAGAGGCAGCGGGCTGGCCAGAGGAGGCAAAGGGTTGGGTCCCGAGCTTTGGTAGGGTGTGCCCAGGTCTGAGTACCCTCAGCCCCTTACTCCTCAAACGAGATGTGGGATTTCCACCTACCACTCCTCACCAAGATTTCAGGCCCCCTCCCCCAACCTGTTCCTTCTCTGTCTGCAAAGGAGCAGGCCGGCTCAGACCTGTCTGTTGGCTCTCTCCCGAAGGGAGCGGATCCTTTCCAGGGGACACGAGAGGGTTGGGGAATGCTGGAGCCTGCTGGGTGGTTGCCAGATACTCCACCCTAGCCCTCCGAGGCTCTCTCCATTCTGGATTCTCCCCACCCACTCCGGGATGCCACTTTTCTGGGTTTTGCCCAGACAGAACCATCTTTGCCAGAGAAGCCTTGGACCACTAGGCAGAGAGTGGGGGCCAGAGCTCTGGTAGTGTACACTGGTGGTGGGGGAGACCCCGACTCCAATTCCCTCTGTCTCCTTGCAGTCACTTTCTAGAAAGCTAAATTTCAGTAAGAGTCTGGATTTATGGACAGTTTTAGGGTTTAAAGAGAGGTTTTGGGGTCTGAGAAGAAAGTTAAAGACCCCCTTCTTTGCTGGGTGTGGTATGGCTCAAGCTTGTAACCCCAGCATTTTGGGAGGCAGAGGTAAGAAGATTGCCTGAGCCCAGGGGTTTGAGACCAGTCTGGGCAACTTGGCAAGACCTCATCTCAACAATCTATCAAAAACTTAGCCAGATGTGGTAATGCACGCCTGTGGTTCCGGCTACTTGGAAGGCCGAGGCAAAGGGATTGCCTGAGTCCAGCAGGTAGAGCTGCAGTGGCCATGATCATGTGATTGTACTCCAGCCTGGGCAACAGAGTGAGACTCTGACCAAAAAAAATAATTAATCTTCTTCCACACCATCCAGGTTGGGGCTTCTTTTTTCGGCTGTATCTTCTTTCCCTCAGTTCATCTAATCTTTTCCTATCCTTCCGTACTTTTCAAGCTCAAGGTCACATTTCTTCTGGGAATAGCTATGAAGGAAGCGTGGAAATGAGGGAGGACAAATGGAAAAGGGAGTCTGGGGCTTATCTAGGTGGGCAGATCTCAGGAGATAACCTCTTAATAATCATGATCACAAGCCATCTGTTAATCAAGCAGCTCTCAAATCCTAAACACCATGCTAATTGCTTCCCAGACATAATGGATCATAATCCTCATAACAACCAACTTTTTGAGGCAGGGTATTATTATCCCTATTTTACAGATGAGGAAGCAGTCTCAGGAAAGTTAAGTGACTAGCACAGCTAGTGAGTGGTAGAACTGGAATTCAAACCCAAGCCCAGGCTCTGAACTGCTAAGCCATACCGCCTTCCTCTCAGCTCTTCTCACACATTGAATGGGCTCACACACAGCTCCAGTGTGACATCTCAGAGATGCCTCCCCACCCCAGGCTTCTTGGCTTGCTAGACTCATTAGAGGGATCAGGGCATGATGACCAGAATCAGAGGTTATTACACCCCAGCCCCACCCACCAAGCCCTGCCTCCTAATTTCCTGTGTCTTGGACCACATGTTCTTTGCTTGTCACTCATGTGTGCGGTTCCATGTCAGCTCATGGATGCTAGAGCACCATGGAACCATGCTGACACACACACTTGGCAGTCAAAAGACATGTGCATCACCCTCCTTGTTGGCACCCAGGTTTCCATGCTAGGACAGCGCCAACACCGGCCTGTGCTGGGACACACATGGCCCCTGTGTGAGGTGCAGAACCTGTGAATATTTCATGCCTGAAGCTGGCGGCTGCCTCTCCTGCTCACACGCGTGCCCGATCTTCCCTCTCACAGTCGCCTTGTTTATTTGTTTAATGAATTATTTATCTATGCCCCCCTTCCCTCCTGGCCTCCCCCTTCCCCAGGCCCTAGCCTCCATGATTTATTGAACAAGCTCAGCTCTGTGGTTGCCACTCGCTGTCCCGGGAGCCGCCTTGGGCCACACAGACTGAGAGATCCCTCTGCCCCAGACCTGCTCAGCTCCCTGCTTCCTTGGTCCCTGGGGTGCAGGGGAAAAGTGAGGCACCATGTCCCAGTGCTCCCAGGGGCCTAAGCTCCATGTCCCTGGAAGGATCAGGGTAACTAGCAGTGTACTGGCAAGCCTGGGGGTCAGAGGGAAGTGAAGGCAGAGACTGCAGGTGAGAAGAAAGGAGGCCCGAGGCCCTAGAGAAAGGACCAGCCCCGTGGAAGGAACTCTTGCCTCCATAGGGCCCGCCCCCTCAGAGAAGTCGTTCAGGGCCCAAGCCTCAGACCTCAGTGTTTCACACTATGGGCTGTGACCCATTAAGGGTGGGAAAATCAAGAAATCAATGTTATAGGTCTCAGCCAGCCTTTTATTTTATTGTTTTTATTTTTAAGACTAGAACAGAAGAAAAATACCAGAGCATATCCCCTATAGCAAAGGTAAGTGTTGTTTCATGAACCTCACTTCAGTTATGCGTGAATGTGTGTGTATATGCATGTAGGTACTGAAATGCAGTGCAAAGTATCCTGGCTGGGCACAGTGGCTCACACCTGAACTCCCAGCCCTTTGGGCGGCCGAGGTGGGAGTGAGCTTTGATTGTGCCACTGCACTCTAGCCTGGGTGACAGAGTGAGACACTGTCTCAGAAAAGAAAAAAGAAATACACACACACACACATCCTACTGTGGGTCATAGTTGGGAACGATTTGAGTCACAGTTATAAACAAAGGCCCAAACCGGGCTCGGTGGCTCAGCCTGTAATCCCGCGCTTTGGGAGGCTGAGGTGAGTGGA
>NW_007070509.1:535281-537691 GCF_000164805.1 Carlito syrichta
GGCTCAGGCAATCCACTCACCTCAGCCTCCCAAAGGCGCGGGATTACAGGCTGAGCCACCAAGCCCGGCTGGTCATTGTGATTATGACACTGCACTCCAGCCTGGGCGACAGAGTGAGACCCCAACTTAGAGAGAGAGAGAGAGAGAGAATCTCAACTTAAAAACCAGAGGCTTAGACCCCACAGAGAGAGCTGTTTAAATTCTATAGAGAAGGCTCCAGATTTCAGAGAGGAGGGCTCAGTTGTTACCGGAGGGTGGCCATGTGGGTGCCAGATTCTTCTTTTATTTTTTTCTTTTTTGAGTTGGAGTCTCACTCCGTTGCTCAGGCTGGAGTGCAGTGGCACACTCACAGCCATCCCAGTGTCGACCTGCTAAGCTCAGGCGATCCTTCTGCCTCAGTCTTCCAAGTAGCCAGAACTGCAGGTGCACACTACCATGCCTGGCTCCTTTTTTTTGAGTCGGGGTCTCACTCTGTCGTCCAGGCTGGAGGGCAGTGGCACGCTCCCGGCCACCGCAACCTCGACCTGCTGGGCTCCGGGGATCCTTCCAGAACTATAACCACGTGCTATCATGCCTGGCTAATTTTTGATTTATTGTAGAGATGAGGTCTCACCAAGTTGCCCGGGCTGTTCTCAAATCCATGGGCTCAGGCAATCTGCTCACCTCAGCCTCCCAAAGTGCTGGGATTACAGGCTTAGCCACCATGCCCAGCTGTGGGTGCCAGATTCTAAAGAGGAGTGCCTGAGCCCTGGAGAAAAGGGCCCAGATCCTTAAGCAGGACCCAGACTCTATGAGCAGGAATGGAATCTAGTGTCCTAGACCAAACCAGCAAGCTCCCACACCATGGAATAGGCAGCACCTCCCAACAGTGGGCCCAACAGAGAGAATTCTGCCCAGTGAAGCAAGGAGTAGGTTAGGAGCGGAGAGGGCCGGGATTTGTGGCACCTGGAATAGGTAGGTGAGCATCATTTGGGTAAAACAAATCTCCCTGGGGATGAGGAGTCTGTGCAGAGGGAGAGCTGTGTGCAAAGTCCCCCACTCCTACCCCAAGGGGCCTAATTTATTTTCTGGCTCCTGAGAAGGGAGAGGAGATCTCCTGGGGTGGAGAGGAATCCAGAGAGGACAGAGCCTGCTCTTGCCTGGCAGCAGCTAGACACAGAGCCTATTCTAGATGGCACTGACCCTCCCCTAATCCCCACACCTGAGGCGGATTTGTGGTCAGGACCCTGTCCTGCCAAGGGAAAGCAGCTGGAGTGTGCCTGTATGTCCTCTCTCCTGAAGTCCAGAAGCAAATGCATCATGTCTGCTTCTCTGGGCACAGGTGGTTGGCTTGGGTTCTGAGGACACAGTCAGGCCTGGCTCTGCCTGGGCCTTTCCAAGAGAGAAGAGATAAGCGATGGGTACCCCTAGATCTGGATTCTGGACCCCGTCCCTGAATTTCGACTTCTTAGGAAACGAAAAGAGCAGAGACCTGTGTATGTGTCAGAGGATACGTGTGAGTTTGTGTGAGAGTTATTACGTGTACGTGTATGGGTGTGGCTTCTGTCTCCATGCCTGTTTCTATAGATCTCTTGTTGTCTGATAGTGCCTTTACCTGTGTGTGTCTGCGAGGGGTCCCTGTGTGTCTGTATGTCTGCACGTCAAGTGCCTTTGTTCCTATGTTCTCTGCCTCTGGGTGTCTGTGCCTTTTTGCCTGAATGTGTGTGTGTGTGTAATGTATGTGCTTAAGTGTCACCATGAGGATAATGACTGGTGAGAGCTGGAATGCAAGGTGCTCTGCCCTCTGCCTCAGGGTCAGCGTCTGTGAAAGCAGAAGTGAGAATGCCTGGGGACACCCCAGCTGCACTGGGAGGGGGGCCGTGTGAGTGAGGGAGGAATCCTTGGTAGGTGCTGCAGGAGCGCCTGCCTTGCTCTAGACTCTCCTGGGCCCCCTCCTGCGCCTTGGGCCCTGGACCAAATGCCTTCCCAGCACCCAGGACTGACATTCTTGGGGGCTGAGCTCTCTTCTTCCATCTCCAGGAAAAACAAGCCTCATGCTCGGCTGGGGGCTTCAGGTCACCAGCTGGCAGGTCCTTGGTGCCAGCTGAGGACTTCACCACCCTTCTGTGCCCCCCTGACTCCTCAGGCATATGGGGAAGGGGGCGTGGAGGGAGCAGAGGGCCAGACTGTTCAGAAAGGTAGGAGGTCTACTCCTACCTATTAGGGAGTCCTGGACCCCCAGCTTCTCCTCAAGTCTCCTTCTCTCATTCCCAGAGATGAATGGGCTTGCATGAGACCTAGATTCTTATCTTGGACTCCCAAATCCTTCGGGGAAAGCCAGGCTGGGGAGCAAAGGCCCAGGACCAGCTGCAGCAAACCGAGCCCAGGAGGGAGATGCGAGGCACGCGGCGGCCGT
The DNA here is from genome assembly GCF_000164805.1 of Carlito syrichta. Taxonomy (NCBI): domain Eukaryota; kingdom Metazoa; phylum Chordata; class Mammalia; order Primates; family Tarsiidae; genus Carlito; species Carlito syrichta. The sequence goes on from NW_007070509.1 coordinate 537,677, forward strand.
TCCCGAGGGGGCAGC
>NW_007070510.1:0-2047 GCF_000164805.1 Carlito syrichta
TTTTTGTTAAATTGCATCACATTTCTCCAAAATCCTAGTTGCCTCAGAAATAAAGTAAGGATAAGAAAATATCCAGAACTTTGAGTAAGGTAGGATTTGCAAAAGAGTATGACAAAGATGCTTTGGAGATTGTCTAATGAGTCTAAGATTCCTGCCCATCCTAAGTTTAGGCAATATTCAGTGACTTAAGAGCATAAAATGACTTCAGGCTTAGCAGAAATATCATAAAGATAACATAAAATGGTAGCTACAAAAACAATAAGTTTAAAATCATCAAAAAGGACTTAGTTTAGAATAAGAACAATTTCCTGGTGTTTATAAAAAATTATTTCTCCAAAGTCCTTAGAATATAAATTCATACCATAACTCTCCAAGAGAGGGCTGCAGTATGTTGCTTTTTAAAGACAATTTTGTCATGGGAGATTTGATGGTTCTAGTGCTTCAGTAAATACCCTTTAGTATATTCTGCTGTACGGTCAAATTTTGTTTATTCAGATATTGGTAATACAACTTTTAAGATATCTTTTTGATTATTGTTTATTCTATATTGCAAATCATGACTAGAGTAGTTTAAACTAAATCATAGTTAGAAAAAGGAAGAAAAAAACCATAAATCAGTTTATTCTACTAATTATTTGTACCTTTAGCTTTTGGGTTGTTTTCGTTTTGTTTTAATCTGGTGAATTGTAAACTTGTTTCATTGGCTGACCAGTAACTCCCTCTGTCTCGGCGCCACAGGTTTTCTAGCAAATTTCCACTATTTTTTTTTTTCCAGGAAATTGCCCTTCCTTTCTCTACTACAGAATGGGAGCTGTTCTATTCCTACAGTAATTTTCTTCCTTCTGGCCATGTTTGATTATAGGTAGCAACCTGACTCAAATTGGATCAAAAGTAAATAATATGAAACTAGACTGAAAGAGAGAAAGAGAGAGAACAATCACTGAATGACTAAACCTCAACTTGTGCTCTGTCAGACATGTTTTCTGTTGCATGGACCTGGAAACAAACAAAAAAAGTAGGGGAGAACAAAAGAGAGAGAAAGAGGGAGAGAGAGGGAAAAAAGAGGAGAGGGGAAGAGAGGGAAAGGGAGGGAAGGCAAGGGGAAACAGTGAAGCAGTTTCACAGAGATGAGCAAAGATTAAAATTGGAGACTCTTGACTGACCTAAATTCCCTTCTCAGTTGCTCTTGAGGTAGCTATATTCTATCTTTGTGTTTAGTGTGATAATCAATTATGATTCAGTGTTCTTTTTGCTTCACTAGTCATAATCAGTTTCAGTTACTTATAACCAAAAGAATTATAATGACTTAATCTAGGCACTAAAAATTTAATTATTGGGCAAAATCATAGGCGTTACATCTAATTTATGACATTCTCATATTTGTACAAAATTCATATTTTATTTTTAATCTGGTATTTAATATTTAAGTCCAGGTCCTTTTTAATTGTCTTACTTTATCAAAAATCCTAGATAAGGTATTATTTTGAAGAAAATAATATTGTAAATCAATTAACACAAATAATTAAGGCCATACTTCTGAAGGATGTGTAATAGGGAAAGGAAACGAGGCATTCCAAGAGAATTAACAGCATGATGAAAGGCTGGTTTAGGAAATGATGGATGAATTTTTTTGACTAGAATGTAAGAAACCTGAGTGTATGATGGTGGAAAGATTAGTCTGAAACAGACTGTAAAAAGCTATGAGCAATAGGAACTAGTAACAATTTTTAACCAGTAGTGTAACATAAATTGATGTGATTTCAGAGACAATATTGGGCTTACAAAAAAGTGACTGCATGAAGGCTACAACCAAAGAGTTAACAAGAAGGACTGTATTTCAGAGACGGTTTGGAGGTATAATCAGCATACTATTTAATAAGTGATGTTGTGAATTTGATGTTGGGAGTGAGAGAAAGAAACGTTGAAGTCTGAGGTCCTTAAATGGGGAAGTAGATGAAAGGCAGTGTTAACTGAGATAGTAATATGAACTGAATTAATAAAGGAAGGGAAGCTGGTTTTGAGAATGTTGGATTAAAATGTTTTGGAG
>NW_007070511.1:0-5575 GCF_000164805.1 Carlito syrichta
TCAAAGAAATCAAAGCTGACATGAACAAGTGGAAAAATATCCCATGCTCATGAATCGGAAGAATCACATTGTGAAGATGTCCATCTTACCTAAGGCGATCTACAAATTCAATGCAATACTCATTAAATTACCAACAAGATTCTTCTCAGACCTAGAAAAAACAACACAGGAATTCATATGGAAACACAAACGTCCAAGAATAGCCAGAACAATCCTCAGCAAAAAAAAAAAGAAAAAAAAAAAAAAAAGCAGGGGGTATCACAATACCAGACTTCAAACTTTACTATAAAGCCACAATCATCAAAACAGCTTGGTATTGGTACAGGAACAGGCATATAGATCAATGGAACAGAATTGAGATACCAGAAGCAAAACCTCAATATCTCAACCAACTCATCTTCGACAAAGCCCCCACCGCCTACCAATGGGGACAGGAGAACCTATTCAGTAAATGGTGCTGGTAAAATTGCCTGACCACATGCAGAAGATTGAAACAGGACCCCTATCTATCCCCATGCACGAAGGTTAACTCCAAATGGATCAGAGACCTAAATGTAAAACCTCAAACCATAAGAACCTTAGAAAAGGAAAGAAATACTCTCATGGAAAGCGGAACTGGCATCCAATTCCTGTACAAAACCCGAAACTCACAGGACTTAACAGAGAAGATAGACAAATGGGACCTTATTAAACTGACAAGCTTCTGCAAAGCCAAAGAAACCATCAAGAGAGCAGGGAAACAGCCTACAGACTGGGAAAAAGTAGTTGCCAACTCTAGGTCTGACAAAGGCTTAACATCCTGGATCTACAAGGAACTGAAACGTACTGAAAAGAAAAAAACAAACAACCCCATTATAAAATGGGCAAAAGACATGAACAGACACTTCACAAAAGAAGACATTCGAGCAGCCAACAAACACATGAAGAAATGCTCAACCTCACTAATCATCAGGGAGATGCAAATCAAAACCACACTGAGATACCACCTAACTCCAGTCAGAATGGCAATTATCAACAAGTCAAAAAATAACAGCTGCTGGAGAGGGTGTGGTGAAAAGGGAACACTTCTACACTGTTGGTGGGAGTGTAAACTAGTGCAACCTCTGTGGAAAGCAGTGTGGCGATTCCTAAAAGCTCTAAAAATTGACCTTCCATATGACCCTGCAATCCCCCTACTGGGAATATACCCTGAAGTACACAAATCACTCTATAAAAAAGATACCTGCACACGTATGTTTATCGCAGCATTGTTCACAATAGCAAGAACCTGGAAACAACCATGCTGCCCATCAAAAGAGGAGTGGATTAAAAAAATGTGGTACATATACACGATGGAATACTATGCAGCCATAAAAAAGAACAAAATCATGAATTTCGCTGCAACCTGGATGGAACTAGAGTCTATAATACTGAGTGACCTCTCACAAAAACAAAGATCCGAATATCACATGTTCTCACTCATATAATGGACCTTGAACATCCAATGCAATACTATAAGAAAATGACTGATGGTACTGGGAAACTATGGGGGGGAGGGGGATGGGATTAACAGTAGCAAATATCTGTCGGGGGATGGGAAAACACTTCTTATCTACAGGGTGCCTGAATGAAACATCATTGTACACCTAACCCTTAACTGTTCCCCACAAAACCATAATAAAAAATACTGATTAATGAAAAAAAATGAAAATATTCACATATGGATGATTGTGTTTGTCGTGTATTAAGAGAGAAAATATTTAAAGTATTCACCGACATTTTACTATAGCAGGTGGCTCTTTACCTTGTCACCATAAGTATATACAGAATTGAATAGTTGATTAAAGACATCCTTTCTGATGGTCTGATGCCATGTTACACTGCAGCAGATGCAGGGATGCCTCTCCTCGTTATCAAGTGTGAAGCATATAGTGATTAAAAGCTAATTTATTGTCAATCAAAAGAAAACACCATTGGCAGTTTCAATATAATTTTAAAATAATACAATTGAATTCAAAGCTCATGAAAAGATTAAACTTAAAATGTGTCAATTCTTCCTTTCATGAGTGCCAATAATATAAGTTGATTATGGTTGTCTGTGAAATGAAGAAAAACATCAAACTCCTATAGATTAGGAGTCCTGCATGAGGAACAGTTTGCAGTATGACAGAGGGTAACTCCTAGTCAAAGGGAGACCTGCCCAAAGACTTGAAGGAAGTGAGGGAGTTAACCAATGAGTTAGATATGGGGAGAACAACTCAGCAGAGACAATGGCTAGAATTAAATTTCTGAGGTTGAATATGTGCTGGCATGGTCAAGGAAAAGAAAGAGGAACAAGAGGTCATGTGTAATAGGATACAGATTAAAAGATGAAAGATGTCTAAATTATGTAGGGGCTTGCATAATATTGTAAAGAATTCAGCTATTACTGCAAGTCAAATCAAGAGAGGGTTTTGGGTAAAGAGGTTATAGGCCCTGTTCCAAATTATAAGATCTTTCTGTATGTCTTCCTTGTCAGGAGTAGGGTAAGAATAACTACAGAAAATCATGTTCGACTACAGATAATGCTGTTTGGGGTCAGAGTTGTAGTAGCAGAGATGATGTGAATTGGTTGTATTCTAGATATATTTGCAATATAAAGTTAACTGAATTTCTCAGCATAGAGGGCATAGAGTGTAAGAGAAGCAGATGTCACAAGAGTAGCTTTAATGTCACTGACATAAATAATATAAATTATAAAATTACATAGTCAATTTATAAAGGAAGATTGTGTGCAAGAGTTTTTGTTGCTGTTTTCTATTGATTTGCAGATGGAAGGAAGGGAGAGATGATCAGGAATTCAGTTTGACAACTCATATAATGTTAGATAATGTTTACGTTTGCAAAATTAACAAGTAATCTTGAGAGACAATATATTTTTTTAAAGAGTAGAAAATAAAATTTCTTATAGGTCTATCACATGAGAATGACAATCGATTGTATATTGTGAGGGAGGAAAGTATACTCTTTTGTGTATTCTTTTGTGTCTCACCAATGGAATTGGAGATTTAAAAGTATAAAGTATATCAAGTAGGAGGAATGACATAAGCAAAATGGTTAGAAACTTCCAGTACATATTTCCCCAGAAGAACACTGAGTTAGCAACCATATATGGACCAAAACATCTTCAGGACAACTCCAGATACCAGTTTTAAGGTTGCAATACCACAGGCAAGCTCAAAGACGAGAACAGTCATCTTGAAGTGAGTAAGAACCTTTTCTTTTATCTATGATTGCCTCTTTCCCAAGCCTGCACTGCTCAACTTAGCTAACAGATTTCCCTCATAAAAGATAAGAATGAAATGTTCATTTAGCCTTCTGGCTTTTAGGAAGGTTACACAAAGCACTGGCTTCTACCTCAACTGACTCACAGTACTAATAGAACCTCCATAGTTTAGATGCCTGGGAGATGCTAAAACAAGGGAAAGTAGGTGTGAAGAAGCCTTCAGTTCCACAAACAGAAGCCAGCAGGACTCAGTGTGATTGGGAAAAGGCATGAGACTCATGATTTCTCCACATGAGGGAGAGAGAAGAGTGGACCATGTATTTCTTATGCCAGTTTTTTAGAGAGCTGCTCAAAGATTTGTCTTCTCTTATTGTGATTTGTGGTATTTGTCTCATCTGATTTGGACACTGATGGGGATCTAGCAAAGTATGGAAGCCTGTGGAGCATTGGGTGGAAAAAGGAAAGCAAGGCAGCTTGCTGCCATAGCACCAGAGGAACTGCAGTCCCGGAACTACACAGACACAAGAAGAGGTAAAAGAAATAGAAATAGCAAACCTCTGTAGGTGGAAAATTGCAAGCACAAGCCCAGAGCAGTCACATCTCTAACAACAACAATAGTAATAATTAATAATAACAAATAAAAGAAGTTTCAGACCCTTCTCAAATTGTAGCCAAATAACTGGTGAAGATCTTCCACTGTATGAAACCAGCCCATAACGGCTGAGAGAGGTGACTATTTTTTCAAATGTAAAACTCAGAAAAAGAAAAAAAACTTACAAGGTAAAACAAAACCAAAAGATATAAATCCAAGAGAAACATACATGGTTCCATCACAGGAACAAAACAAATCTTGAAAAATCAAACCCATAAGAAATATCTAAAGTAATGGATATCTATGGATAACATGACAAAGGATTGAAGTAATATATTATATAAGCCATATATTCTAAATTCAGATACAGGTGCAAAACTAAGCACATGCACAAATAAAATGAGTGTACCCATAAGAGATAAAAACTGTTTTAATTTGTTTAGGTTTTTATAACAAAATACCTTTGACTAGGTATCTTATAAACAACAGACATTTGTTTCCCACAGTGCTGTGATAAACAGTTCTGAAGGCTAGGAATTCTATGCTCAAGGCACTGATGGTGGATGGTTTCCAGTGAGGGCTCATTTCCTCAGAGATGGTGGCTTCTAGCTATGTTCTCCCATGATGAAGGGAGTTATCTAGCTTTCTGTAGTCTCTTTTTTAAGACCACTGATGCCAGTTGCGAGGGTTCTACTTCATGATCTTAACACTCCCAGCCAAGACTCCCACCTCCTAATATCATCACCTTGGGGATTAGGATTTCAAGATATAAATTTTGATGGGTCAAAGACATTCATATCTTAACAAAAAATGAAAATAGAAAACCAGACAAATTCTGGAGCTGAAGAAAACCTTACTTGAATAAAATATTTTACTTGAGGAGTTCAACAGCTGTCTTGTCCAAGCAGAAAGAAAAAAATCAGTGAACTGAAAAACATGCAATTTGAAATTATTGTGTCAGAGATTCAAAAACAAATTGCAAAAAAAGGAAAAATGAAGGAAGTTATGGGACACCATCAAACCAACCAAAATATGCATTATGGAAATACAGAAGGAGTGGAATGCACAGATAATTTATCTGAAGAAATAATGGCCAACTTTGAAAAATAAAATTGACATCAAAATTCAAGAAGCTCAAAGAATTGCCACAAAGATAAATCCAAATTAACCCACTTTGAGACACAATATTAAACCTTCAAAAGTCAAAAACAGAGAAAATCTTAAAAGCAACAAGAGAAAAGCAACCTATTGCATAAAAAAGAGCTTCCATATGATAAAATAAAAGCAGATTTCTCATGATTATATATTTAAAGTATTGAAAAAATAACTGCCAGCCAAAACATTGTCTTTCAAAAATTAAGTACAAATAGAGTCTCAGGTAAACAAATCCTGAAGGTGCTCATCCCCATTAGCTCTAACTAACAAAAAATACTAAGGGGTGTCTGGCAAGTTGAAATGAAATGCCACCAAGTAGCAATGTGAAAGCAAGTAGAAATAGGCAAAAGTAAATTTATGAATAAATATAAAACTATAATATTGAAAAGATACATAAAGCACTTTTAGATACAGAATTAATAAGACAAAAGCTTTAAAAATAAAAGTACCAGTAGATACACAATACAAAAAGATGTAATTTTTGATGCCAATAGCATAAAAGGAGAGTGGTTTAAAAGAGTGGAAATTTTTTATCAATATTTTTTATTTTGATATTGTGGGGTACAGTTTAGGGTTAGGTATAC
>NW_007070512.1:0-8075 GCF_000164805.1 Carlito syrichta
TCCCAGCTACTCCTCCTCTCCTTCTGGGCTGTCACCCATTTATTCAGGGCTCTGCTTCTCAGTCACACCCTCCCCAGCCCCTCTCCCCTCACCTCCACAGTGTCTGTTGGAAGGGGACATTCTGGGAGGATGGGCATTTGGTTCCCACATAAGTCTCTCTGTGTTGCCATTAGGATGGAGAGAATGGGAACATTTCTTGGCCTTCTGCCCTTTCAACAAAGCAGCCTGGCTGGGGCCGAGAAGGGGATGCAGTTTTGAAGCTGGGTTTGTGAGTCACTGTGAACACTGAGCACCCGCCCACTTGAGGCAAACTTCACAAGTCTGGCTTGTGGGAACTGTCAGACCAAGTCCAGGGACTGGGGCTTTCACAGGGGCCTTGTCAGCTCACAGCAGATGTTGACAGCCTTGCCTTGAGGAAACTGTGGCTGGACAGGCCGCGAGGTGATTCTCCCTGGTCGCTCTCCTGCTGACTGCAGAGCCTATGCACATAGAGCGTCTGGTGGGGCAGAGGGACTGGCCTCGCTCCTGTCCCGTGGGGATGTGGGGGCACGCGGTCACCTTTACACTCTTCCTGTTCCTCAAGGGGCTTCAGGGTGAAGGTAAGAAGACCCCGCCTGTTGTGGGGGGAGGGGCTGACATGGACTTAGGGATCCCTCAGATTGACTGTGCCACTTACACTGTCATCAGGAACCGATTTCAAGCAGCTCCTGCTGGCTCTGACAGCTAGTCAAACAGGACATGCTGACATTGCATTGGGAGGTTATTGAGGGGGGCATTTGGCTCTGCCATCAGCAATTCAGGCAGCTGTGGGTGAGGGGAATCCTTCCCACTGACTTCAGCTTACCTTTCTGTGTAGTGGGTAACCCCCCACCCCGCGCTCCGCCAGCTGCCTGTCAGGACAGAGGAAACTGCATCCTCTAATCATGGCGTGGGAGACGACAAGCAGCCCCGGGGGAACTAGGTGGTGCTGAATCCCTGAGGCAGGAAAGGTGAGCCTGAGGGCGGACGGGAGAGACCAGTGGCTAGGGCGATCGAGGCTAAATGGCCCGCTCCTTGGTCTCCTCCAGCAACTCGCAGATCCCAAGAGCTGGGAACTGTGATAAAGCCACCAGCTGGGCACTGGCCATCTAGTGTTAACTCGGGGCCCCAGCTGAGGGCTGCTCCCCTCTTTCTCTAACCCTGAGTCCAGGATGCTCTCAGACTTGGATTCAGTATTTTACATCTGTGACTCTGTGAATGGCTTCATGGGTGGGGGTGGAGTGGAAGGGACGGCACACTTTGGGCATATGGGGAGGAAACTGTGGCACAGGGAGTGTGCGCCCAGGGCCGAGTAGAAGCGCCATGTGGAATAAAGTCCCGTGCCCAGGTCTTCGGTTCAGTTACTGAGCCCCTGAGCATTCCTGTGTCCTCCTAGAAGACGCAGCCTAGACTCAGGTGGATTCGACATTTGTCAGGATACAGGCAGTGAAGGGCAGAGCATGATGAGGAAAAGGGAGCAGCAGGGAGAAAGGCCTGCAGCCCAGGGGCTCCTGTAGGTGGAGTGGTGGGACCCAGTGGCCCAGGATTCCAGGGTGGAGAGCCAGGTTGGCACCTGGTTAAGTTGCCCTGAGAGTGGCTCAGAAAACTGAAGCCAGACTGATGGCGCTGGTGCCTGGCTTTGGAGCTGAGAGTATCAGCGAGGCCGAGGCTTGTGCTGGAGTTATGAGCCTGTGCGACAGAGGGTGACACTCTCTCCACCCCATGTTCATGGATTCAGCACAGTCTCTGGATGTGGCTATGCCAGCCCATTGCGGGGTGAAGCCAATGAGTGTCTCCTTGGGCACAGGGAGGGCTGAGCTTTGGTCTTCCCAAGCCTCCCCCACCTTTTTTTATGTCCCGTGTCTGTGAGGCTGACCTGGTGTAAGCTGACTGAAGCTGCTCTGTTTGTTTTAATGTTTAAACTTTTTAGTTTGAAACAATTGTGAAGTTCCAGAAAAGTTGCAAGAAAGGCTCAAAGAATTCTTGTATTTCTTTCCCATAGATTTACCAGTTAACATTTGATCACATTTGCTTAATTTCTCTTTCTCGCCATAGAGGAGGGAGGACCCCAAAAAACCTGGAACTTATGTATTTAAAAAATTGTGTATTATTCTTACATGTTTAAACTTCAGTCACCTGCAAAGTTCTCTCCATTTGATGCAATACACCTATGGAGATACTTCTTCTACTACTTAGAACAGTTTTGAAATGCATAATTTTTGACCCCTTTTAGTGCTTCTGCTGTTTTTTGTTTTGCCTCTTTCACATTGGCAAAACATTTCCCTTTGAGGACTTTTTTCATCCAGGGAAACAAACAAACACAAAAGTCACAGGGCAAGATTGGGGCACAGGGGTCATGCCATTTTGGTCAAAACCCACTAAACACTCAGCACAGTGCTGGCAGGTGCACTTGTAAATCACCCATCATGAAATGGCAAATGCACTGAAAGAATCTCCAAAAAAAATATTTGCTGAAGCCGTACACAGTCTCTCACAACACTAACTGGTACACTGAGGCTGATGGATTTCTCGAACACTTACTTAGTGGGGGAAGTCTGTACTACAAGGAGTCCACCCTCCAAAAAAAATTCCGTTTTTTGAGTACCCCCTTGTATATGTGTGTGTGTATAAATGTATAATAATAATAATTTTTGCTGAACCGTTTGAGAATAAAATACAGACATCACACCCATTTACTCCTAAATATTTTAGTACTTATTGCCTACAAACAAGGTTGGTTTTATATTACTATATTGCAATAAAATTTAGTAAATTTAATATTAATACAGTCATATATGCAGTCCATATTAAAATATTACTGCCAAGTGCAGTGACTCACTCCTGTAATTCCAGCACTTTGGGAGGTGGAAGCAAAAGGATTGACTGAACCCATGGGTTTGAGACCAGTCTGGGCAACATGGTGAGACCTCATTTCTACAATAAATCAAAAAATTAGCTGGGTGTGGTGGCGCAAGTTTGTAGTTCCAACTACTTGGAAGGCTAGGGTGAAAGGATCACCTGAGTCAATCCAGCAGGTCAAGGCTGCAGTGGCCATGAATAGTGTGCCACTGCACACCAGCAAGGGCAACAAAGTGAGACTCCGACTCAAAAACAAAAATTTAAAAAAAAATTACCAGTTGTCCCAATAAGGTGCTTTGGCATTTTTTTTTCCCTGACCTAGAATCCAGTCAGGATTATGTATTGCATTCAGTTGTAATGTTTCTCACCTTTAATCTGCAACCATGCTTTTATCTTTCTTTGTCTTTTATGTATGACATTGCATTCTTGAAGAGAACAAGCCAATTGTTTTGTAGAGGGCTCCTTAATTGGGGTTTCTCTGATGTTTCTTTGTATGATTCAGGTTATCATATGTGTTTTTGACAGGAATACTATGAAAGTGTCTTTCTCGGTGCATCCCAGCAGGAGATATATAAAGACAGGGAAAAAAATTTTTTTTTTTAGCTGGAGTCACATTCCATCGCCCAGGTTGAAGTGCAATGGCACACTCACAGCCACCCCAGTGTCGACCTGTTGGGCTCCGGCGATCTTTCTGCCTTAGCCTTCCAAGTAGCTGGAACTACAGGCGCGAGCTACCAGGTCCAGCTAATTTGTTTATTTTTAATGTAGTGATAAGGTCTCACCATGTTGCCCAGGCTGGTCTCAAACCCATGGGTTCAGGCAATCTTCTCGCCTCAGCCTCCCAAAGTGCTGGGATTACAGGCTTGAGCCACTGCATCTGGTCGTGAAATTTTTTTTTAAGAACTGAGACAAGGTCCCATTCTGTTGCCCAGGCGGTAATGCAGTGGCGTGATCACTGCTCACTGCAGCCTTGACCCCTTAGGCTTAATCGATCCTTCCATCCCAGCCTTCCGAGGGGTTGGGACTTCAGGCACCACCATGTCCATTTAATTTTCTTTTTACATTTTGTAGAGATGGGGGTCTCACTATGTTGCCCAGGCTGGTCTCAAACTCCTAAGTTCAAGCAGTCTTTCCGCCTCAGTCTCCCAAAGTGCTGGGATTATAGGCATGAGTCACTCTGCCTAGCCTAGCCTGAAATTTTTTAAAAAGCTTTGTTTATTGAAGAATTTAACATGCATACTATTTATGTAAGACACACATATCACTCTTGAGTTTTGCAAAAGTCTTCCAAAGACTTCTTCTTTCTCAGAGTAAAAGCCACACATTTCACAGTGGCCTACTGACCTAGCTTCTGGGACTGCCTCCCCTGTGTCCTCTCTCTTGCTTACTGAGCTCCAGCCATGCCGGCTGTGGGCCTTGAAACATGCACCCTGTGAGGGCTTTGCACCCATGGCTTTCTCTACCAGGGTTTTGCTCAAATGCCACCTTCTTGGTGATGCCTTTCTCACTGAACATGTCAGCCTGCCATCCTGCAGCCTCTTACTGCTATCCTAACTTTTCTCCATTGTGCTCATCTCCATTTCATGTTCTATTTTGTTTACCTACTCATTTTATTTTGTGCATTTCAGCCTCCTTTTTGGCTGATTAGAGTGTAAGATTCTCGAGGCCAGGGCTTTTGTGTGTTTTGCTCACCATTGTATCCCTAGCATCCAGGACAGAAGCTGGCACAAGTAAACCCTCAATTAATGTCAACTTTCCCAATGACACCCACCTCTCTGTTCCCTTTCCTTCTCTGGATGTGTCTGAACAGCTCCATAGCAGGCCCTGGGCTGGCTGCTGCAGACTCAGTGTGCACAAGTCCAGGACCCCTTCATTTGCAGAGTCCACGCTCGATTGCCTGAGTCGATATAGAATTACAGTTGGGATAAGTGACAGTGCAGTGTGTGGCAACAGCAGGTGTTCGAAACATGTTTGTTGAGTGAATAAGTGTTTTCAGGCATCTTAGTGCCAGACTGGAATGATTTTGGGCCAGATATGTTTTCATTTACTGCCGAGGAATAGACCTGGGCCCTAAAGTTCATTTTAGACCCTCAATTCAGGCTTTGGTTGTCCATTCTGGGGAAACCCCACAGGACACGCTGGAGGCGATGAGTCCCCAGAGGCTTCAGAGCCTGGAGAGAGACAGTAAAAGGGCAGGACAGCACCCTGATTACCTCCAAGGGTTGCCAGCTGTTGGCATCAATGGTTGAAACTTTCACTTTTCAGGGAAGGGTGTCTCAGTGTGGCTGCATTGACTGAGATCCAGGCAAGGTCCAGGAGAGCTGGAGTGATTTTGGACTCATCTCTTCCTCATTGTCCCTCCCCTCAAACCAAGGGTGAATGACACAGAAGAGAGACTAGGAAGCAGAGAACCTGGACTGCAGTGCCACCCTGAAAGGGATCGAGTTCTGCAGAGACCACTCTAGGGATAGTCAAGCCCTTGTCCTCATAAACAAACCTTTTTTGTCTTTTTTCTTTTTTTTGAGTTGGAGTCTCACTCACGGCCACCCCAGGATCGATCTATTGGGCTCTGGCAATCCTTCTGCCTCAGCCTTCCAAGTAGCTGGAACTATAGGTGCGGGTTACCACATCTGGCTAATTTTTGATTTATTGTAGAGACAAGGTCTTGCCAAGTTGCCTGGGCTGGTGTCGAATGCATGGGCTCAGGCAATCCACTCTCCTTGGCCTCACAAAGTGCTGGAATGACAGGCTGAGCCACCGAGCCCAGTCAAAACTTTTTTATTGAGGTGTAGCACATACACAGAAAAGTGCACAAAATTATAAGTGCACATCTCAATGGTTTATTGTTAAATGAACTCTTTTTTTTTTGAGTTGGAGTCTCACTCTGTCACCCAGGCTGGAGTGCAGTGGCACACTCAAGACCACCTCAGCATTGACCTGCTGGGCTCCAGCAATCCTTCCGCCTCAGCCTTCCAAGTAGCTGGAACTACAGGCACGTGCTACCACGCCCAGCTCATTTTGATTTATTGTAGAGATGAGGTCTCGCCATGTTGCCCAGGCGGGTCTCAAACCCATGGGCTCAGGCAGTTCACTCACCTCGGCCTCCCAAAGGCTTGGGATTGCAGGCTGAGCCACCGAGCCCAGGTTATTCTGACTTCTAACATCATAGGTTCATTTTGCCCACATATAAATTGAATCATATGGTATGCGTTACTGAGTCTGGTTTCTTTTGCTCAACATCTAGTGAGACTTATCTATATTATGACCTGTAGTTGATCATTTTCATAGATGTGTAGTATTTCATTGTGTGCCTATATCATCTTGGATTCACTCCTTCTATTATTGATGAACTTTTGGGTTGCTTCCAGTTTTGTTTTTGCTATTGTATAATGCTGTTATGAATCTTTTGTACATGCATGTCAGTGGGTATCTACCCAGGGAGAGAATCCCTGGGTATGTGTACGTAACTGTAGCAGGTGCTGTGTTGTTTCTAAAGTGGTTGGACCAAATGGTGCATGTGAGTTCCATGCTGCTTCAGGGCCACTGGTTTTGGTTCTGACGGTCTGCAAATGGGAAATAAAACTGCAGGGGTGTGGTACCTGTAAGGCAAGAGGTAAAAGCCAAGGGAACCACATCTCTGTGACTTCTCTGGCATTCTTCACGAAATCCCTACATTAAAGTCACTTTTAGGGTAGGGTGTAGTGGCTCACGTCTCTAATCCCAGCACTTTGGGGGGCCAGGGTGAGAGGATTACCTGAGTCTGTAGGTTCGAGACCAGCCTGGGCAACTTGGCGGGACCTCATCTCTACAATAAATCAAAAAATTAACCGGGCATGGTGGCGCATGCCTGTAGTTCTAGCTACTTGGAAGGCTGAGGCGGAAGGATCTCCTGAGCCCAGCAGGTCGAGGTTGCGGTGGCTGGGAGTGTGCCACTGCCCTCTAGGCTGGGTGACAGAGTGAGACTCCAACTCAAAACAAAACAAAAAAAAATTCAAGTTCGGTGGTTCAGTCTGTAATCCTAGCATTTTGGGAGGCTGAGGCGAGTGGATTGCCTAAGCCCGCGGGTTCGAGACCAGCCTGGGCAACTTGGTGAAATCTCGTCTCTACAATAAATCAAAAATTAGCTGAGTGTGGTAGCATGTGCCTGTAGGTCTGGCTACTTGGAAGGCTGAGGTGGAAGTGTTGCTGGAGACCAGGAGGTCGACGCTGGGGTGGCCATGAGTGTGCCACTGCACTCCAACCTGGGTAACAGAATGAGACTCCACCTCAAAAAGCAAACAAACAAACAAAACAAAATGAGGTCATTTTTAGGAGTTAAATGAGATGAACTCTTGAATTATTTAATTAGGTAGATTCATTAAATCCTTAACCAGTGGCTAGGCACGGTGGCTCATTCCTATAATCTTAGAACTTTGGGAGGCCGAGGTGAGAGAATTGTCTGAGCCCATGGGTTCGAGACGAGTCTGGGCAACATAGCTACAATAAATCAATAAATTAGCCAGGCATGGTTTGTGTACCTGTAGTTTCAGCTACTTGGAAGGCTGAGGCAGAAGGCTCACCTGAGTCCAGCAGGTCAAGGCTGTGGTGGCTGTGAACACGCCACTGCACTCCAACCTGGGTGACAGAGTGAGACTCCAATTAAAAAAAAAAAAGTCCTCAATCACATTACTTTTCTTTTTCCTGTTGCAGTATTTGAGTTTCTTGTATATTCTGACTAGTCCTCTGTCGGATGAATAGTTGGCAGATATTTTCTCCCATTCTGTAAGTTATCTTCTTACTTTGTGATTTGTTTCCTTTTTTGTGTACAAAGTTTTCAGTTTGATATAGTCCTATTTGTTTCTTTTTGCGTTTGTTGTCTGTGTTTTTTTTTTTTTTGAGTCAGGGTCTCATTCTGTTGTCCAGACTGGAGTGCAGTGGCACAATCATGGCTTGCCATGGCTTCAACCTCCTAAGCTCAGGTGATCCTTCCTACCTCAGCTTCCTGAGTAACTGGGGCTACAGACGCTCACCACCACTCCCAGCTAATCTTTTGATTTTTTTTTGTAGAAACAAAGTCTTGTTATATTGCCCAGCCTGGTCTCGAACTTGTGGGTTCAAGGGGTATTCCTGCCTCAGTCTCCCAAAGTGCTAGGATTATAGGTGTGAGCCACCACGCCCAACCTTGTTCGTGTTTTTTTTTTTTTTTTTTTTTGGGTTGG
>NW_007070512.1:8283-20929 GCF_000164805.1 Carlito syrichta
TGTGTTTTTTTTTTTTTTTTGAGTCAGAGTCTCACTCCATAGCCCAGGCTGGAGTACAGTGGCACACTCATGGCCACTGTAGCCTCGACTGCTGGGGTTCAGGCGATCCTTCCACCTAAGCCTTCCAAGTAGCTTGAACTATAGGCACGCACTACCATGCCCAGCTGATTTTTTGATTTATTGTAGAGACGAGGTCTCACCAAGTTGCCCAGGCTGGTCTTGAACTTCTGGGCTCAGGCAATCCTCTTGTTTCGGCCTCCCAAAGTGCTGGGATTACAGGATGAGCCACCGCACCCGGTTTTGCTTGTGCTTTTGAAGTCTTATTTATAAAATCTTTCTCAGTCCTTGCTGTGTTCCAAGAACTAAGCAAGGTTTTGAGGGGGGAACAAAGATGAAACAGATATTGATGCTATCCTTAAGAATCTTTCAGTCTGGGTATGGTGGCTCAGTCTGTAATCCCAGTATTTTGGGAGGCTGAAGTGAGAGGATTGCCTGAGTTCTGGGGGTTCGAGACCAACTTGGGCAACTTGGTGAGACCTCATCTCTGCAATAAATCACAAAAACTAGTCGGGAGTGGTGGCGTGCATCTGTAGTTCTAGCTACTTGGAAGGCTGAGGAGGAAGGATCATCTAAACCCAGCAGGTTGAGGCTGCGGTGGCCATGAGAGTGCCACGGCACTCCAGCCTTGGTGACAAGAGTGAGAGTCCAACTCAAAAAAAAAGCTTTCAGACAGAGAAATGTAAGTGTGTACAATAACTATAAGGGAAGATGGAAAATGCTGCCATGAACAGGCAAGATATGTTTAGGCCTTGAAGAATAAATAAGAGTTTAGGAGGGGCCGGGCCCGGTGGCTCAGCGTGTAATCCCAGTGCTTTGGGTGGCCGAGGTGAGTGGATTGCCTGAGCCTGCGGGTTTGAGACCTGCTTGGGCAACTTGGCGAGACCTCATCTCTACAATAAATAAAAAAATGAGCCGGACATGGTAGCGCGTGCCTGTAGTTCCAGCTACTTGGAAGGTTGAGGCGGAAGGATCGCTGGAGCCCAGCGGGTTGAGGCTGCGGTGGCCGAGAGTGTGCCACTGCACTCCAGTCTGGGTGACAGAGTGAGACTCCAACTAAAAAAAAAAAAAAAGAGTTTAGGAGCTAGTGATATGGTGGGAGGGCAGTCAAAGCTGAGGAAATAGCCTGGAAAAGCAGGGGAAACACAGGGTTTGAATGAGAAACATAGAAAGAAGATGGACTTTGGAGAAAGTGTCATAAACAATGGGATGGTTCAGTTAACTGGTCCAAGGAGTGGAATACGGCCAGTTCATTTTGATGGAGCTGAAGCAAGGGATTTGTGTTGCCGGAGGAGGGGCATTAACATGGTCAGTAGGAAGTTGAGTTGAGAGAAAAAGAGAAGTGGGATGTGAGCCCTGTCGGATACTTCATCTACTTTATGATTTTGCCTGGGCTAGGGTTGGCCCTGTCCCAGCACTTTTGGGGTACCACTGTCCTCTGTTCACCGTATCCCCTGCAAGTCTCCCTTTTCCTGCTTTCACCCCAGGCCCCGGGAGCACAAGCCCAAGCTGAGAAAACCTTAACCCTTTCCTAATTTAACCCAAGGACTCTCACCAGCAGTGCTGGTGGCTGTAGCATTTACCCCAAGATTTAAAAAAAAAGAAAGACTTCTCGTTAGGATTAGAGACAAGTTCTGTTTAGAAAGAACTCCAAGAGCAGTGTTTATATTTTATTTTCACATTGAAAACCAGTCAAGGCTGGGTGCGGTGGCTCATGCCTGTAATCCCAGCACTTTGGGTGGCGAAGGCGAGAGGATTATGTGAGATCAGGGTTTCGAGACAAGCCTGGGCAACGTGACAAGATCGCGTCTCTACAATAAATAAAAAAATTAGCCAGGCATGGTGGCGCTTGCCTGTGATTCCAGCTACCTGGAAGGCTGAGGCGGAAGGATTGCTTGAGTCCAGTAGGTTGAGACTGAGGTGGCCTTGAGCTTGCCACTGCCCTCCAGCCTGGGTGACAGAATAAGACTCTGACTCTAAAAGAAAAAAAAAAAGAGAACCCCCCCCCAAACCAGTCAGATTTGCTTCGGCCTAAAGAGCGTGTTTATGTAAAATCAAATGACCGCGACAGCGGGCTGCATTTTTTTTTCTCTAAATGGGTAAAGGGTCAACATCCTTTTGTGTGCTGGTGGAAGTCCCACTTGCCCTGAGACTCTCCCCTTCCCCCAGGGCTCAGCCTCCTCCTTCCTCTGACCTGCAACTCCCCTGGAGGAAGCCGATCTGGCTCGGACCCTGCACCGCTTTGGAACCTGCAGCTCTTGCACAGGCCCAGGGCTGAGCGGGACTGGGTCAGGCGGTCTCCTCCGCCGTCCTCTGCACTTGTTGGTTTCTCTCTGAGGCTGCAGGGGAACTGATCACCTGCCCTCTAACCGCCCTCTGCAGAGTGAGTCGCTAGTCTCACCCGCTCTTAACCACCGGAAAAGGGCCCCCAAACCGTTGAGCAGTGGTAGCAACAGCAAGGGGCTTGGGACCTTCTTGGACTAGTAGAAACGGGGTGGCCTCTTTCCTCTGTACAGTCAGCGCTCTTGCTGGGCCCTCCTCCATTGCTAGGCATGCGAGAACTCACCTTGAAGCTACCTTTTCCTGCTGGTATTTCTTCCCTCCCCTTCTGGCAGCGTGCGACCTTCTCTAAGACCAGTTAGGGATCCCACTGACCCCCATGATGTTCTAACATCAACGTGACCGTGCTCAAAATGGCCACGCTGGCCTCCGCTCAGGGCAAGAGTGCTCTTGTCATGGCCTCATCAGCGCTTTCCTGTGTGTCCAGGTACCACAGTTTCCTCCAGGAGCTCGTCTGGACCTTCTCCATCGTGATGGCATCTCTGGTCTTTCCTTAGCTGCTCCTTCTCTGCCGGCTTGCCAGCATTAGCTCCTTTGCTTTCCATTTGAAAAACCAAACTAACAAACCAAAGCAACACCTGGTGCTCTCTCTACTTCTTTTGTATTTGCAGACAAATTCGTTTGAGGTGTACAAACACATAGAGTATTACATAAAATAAAATAAAATACAATGGTATGATTTTAAAAATGACCCCAAAGTCAGTGTAGCATCAGGACTATAGACCACACACTTGATTCTTAAATATTTAACAGGCTAGTCAGTAACTTAGCCTCTTCCTGTCTAATCCATATTCAATTTTGTCACAGCAGAGAATACCTTCTGTGTAGGGCTCTACACTCTGATCTCCTGAAGGTTATACAGGTGTTTATTATTATTCAATATACTGTATGTTTATATTTTAGGCACTTTTTAATATTTGTGTCCCCGTCACAATTTTACTTTTATAATTTAAATTTTTTTTGTTTGAGTCAGGGTCTCACTTTATCACCCGGGCTGGAGTGTAGAAGCATGATCACAGCTCACCGCAACCTTGACCTCCCAGTTTCAAGCAATCCTCCTGCCTCAGCCTCCCCAGTAGCTGGGACTATGGGCATGGTCACCAAACTCAGCTAATTTAAATTAATTTTTTTTGAGGGTTAGAAACAGAATCTCATTAAGTTGCCCAGGCTGGTCTTGAACTCCTGGCCTCAAGCAATCCTCCCTCCTCAGCCTCCCAAAGTTCTGGGACTACAGGCGTGAGCCACCATGCCTGGCCCTTCTCACAATTTTATAAAAGGCGAAAATAAAATAAAACTACCATAAAACACCTAAAAATTAAACGTGTGTTATGTTTCCCCATTCTCCAAGTCTGCTGGGGAGAGCTGGTTTGCTCCATCCTTATCAGGCCCGTCAGCCAGACGTGTGCGTGCCCTTACACATGCCACTGTTCTGCCACACTCCCTGTTTCTATCCTTTCTCCACCCAGCAGGCAGGCCCTGACTCTTTCTTCCAGTGGCAACACCCAGCCATCTCCTCTGAGCAGACACTCCTAATTCCAGGTCAGAGGAAGGCATGCTTTCCTTAGCTTGCATCACACCCGGGCACACCTACACAGCCCAGTCCACATTGTGTCTTCCTTGACCATTTTAGGTGTATCTTCCTCCAGACTGTAAAGCACATTAAGACGGGGATTAAAGTTTTTCCTTTGCCTCTTGATTCAGTACCCTCAATAAGCCCATTCTTTAAAATAGAAATCTTGTTAAAAATATCTGCCTAGAAGTATGAAATGAGGAATAGCCAATCATAACAGATGCCAACTCTGAGCAGCTTAGGTGGCCTTATTATTATTATTATTTTAGACAGTGTCTTGTTATGCTACTCAAGCTGGAGTCCAGTAGTACGGTTATAGCTCACTGCAACCTT
Organism: Carlito syrichta; assembly: GCF_000164805.1. Taxonomy (NCBI): domain Eukaryota; kingdom Metazoa; phylum Chordata; class Mammalia; order Primates; family Tarsiidae; genus Carlito; species Carlito syrichta. The sequence goes on from NW_007070512.1 coordinate 12,584, forward strand.
CAACTCCTGAGCTCAAGAGATCCTCCCATCTTAACCTCTTGAGTAATCAGGCCTACTGGTGAAAGCCACCATGCTTGACTCATTTTTTGTAGATACAGGGTCTTGCTATGTTGCCCAGGCTGGTCTCAAACCCCTGGCCTCAAGTGATCCTTCTGCCTTGACCTCCCAAAGTGCTGGGATTACAGCATGAGCCATAAGCCTGGCCTTAGATAGCCTTATTGATATACTCTGGCTGAATTTTGGCCCTGCCTTTGAGCCAGTAAGACATGCTTATGTGTGTATCAACAATGTTGGCTAGTCACAGCTTTCAGTTGTTATCCTTACGTGCTTCTGTTTTGGCTCTGTTCTTGTTATAATTGGCTTCTGTTTCTTATTAAAATCCTGCTCTGAGCTGTGGACTTTGGGTTTGTGGCTGGCACTTCTGGCTCCCATCCTGGAATCCTGAGCCTTGGTGTCTTGTCATTCTTGGCAGTTTCTCCGGTGAGATACTTAGGACCCATCTGTGGTCTTGGCCCATCGGTGCCCTCGGTGGGAAGAAGCTCTGGATGCCTGTCACTTAACTCAGTGCCTGGCTAATGAAATATGTATCCAACGATGTGCCCCTCTCTTCATTGGGCCTTACCCTTGATTGGTACCACTACTGCCAATTAGCCAGTCTTGGGTAGTCCATCTCTCCATCCTTTGCCAGCTGCTTGTTGTATATTGTTGTGGGAACACAGAGAGGCTGTGACACCAAAGCTATCTTAGGAAGTAGCAGTTTTATTAGTGCCAGCGCGACTCCGTGGGCTAATGCTCCCAGGCTGAGCAACCCAAGGAGGGAGGAGAGGGGTCTTATACCTTAGTTTAGGTAAGGAAGGGGGTCGGGTTGTGTGACACTACATTTTCTTTGGAACTTACAAGGTTGTACTTAGCAAAAGAACAAATGGTTTTCAAAGAACAAATGGTTGCTAGGATATGCATAACAAGTAGAGGTTGTAAGCCTGTAACTTCACAAAGGCAGGATTTGGGTTAAGGTTGTGAATTGGTTACTATTTTGCATTTACAGGAAAGCTGTCTTTGGCTATTGGGTTTTCTCAAGCAAAACCTGCCTAGCAGGTTTTCAGAGCTTGCAGATTGATCTTTAAAAGGATTACTTTAAACTGTTATCAGCCCCTCTCTGCCACATTCCCCCCTTTGATGCTTGACCTTTCATGGTTAAGAGCATCATGTTTAATTTGGTGCATTAACATTATGTGGGCCGCAGTTTTTTTTGGTTAACAACAGTTTCCACCAATTTAGAGATGGAGTTCATAATTACTGGGGCATGCAGGGGGAATAAGACAGGATTCCAGTGCTCCTTGCATCTTCCCAAACGACATTCCTTAGAGCTAATGGAGGGTGCACGTTCCCCTATTGCCCGTGCATTCCCGGAGGGCAGCTTCAGGAGATCCTTGACTTCCCTGTGGATAGCACCCAATTTAATGGAAGATTGAATCCCCACCTGCTCCCCCTCTGATCAGTTATAACTTTTGTAATTACAAGTTTTGTGACTTTTACAATTCTTACCCAATGCATGATGTCTTAGGCCTTGTAAATTTCCTTTACTTTAGGCAAGTTTGATTGCCGCTATGAGATATCTCTGATACCTGGCACCAGGAAGTGTGTTTCTGAAAAGATAAAGTCAGCAAAGCTAATTTTACCCAAAGTATGCATTTCTCCAAAACATTGCTTTTATTTTTTCTCATCATTATATTAAGGTTTAGGAATAAGATTTCTCAAAATGGCTTTTGGCTCTCGGTCTGTCCTTTCAGTATTTAAATTCTTCCAGACCCGAGAACATGTTTTAAATCAATTGCTAATTTTTATGCCATGACATTTTTCTACTGGGACATGGGCAAGCTTTTTGATATAAAAAAGAACAAATGCGAGTGAGACCTTTTTCTAACATGTCCAATTTGTCAGTTCTACAGTAACTAAGGTCAGTCCTATAGTAAATAAAATGACAAACAATATAGCACTTGGCAAATACAAAGGCTGACAAAGCGAAACAATGGTTTATCAGTAAGGTCTGCTGAATCCGTTAAGTTGAATCCTTAACCTTCTGCCGTGCGTAGATCAGCCAGCCTCCGGTGTGTGGCTGAAGCAAGTCCGAAGTATCCTCAGGCTTCTAGAACTGGGCTTGAGAAATCCGTTTCGGGTTTTCCATTGGCCTCGGTGACTTTCCGGAGTTTTAAGGACAGTAAATGGGACCCTCCAGAGGGGCTTTAGAGGCTGTATATTCCATTCTTTTACCCATATCATATCACCTAGCTTAAAAGAATGGGAATAGCCCACAAAGTGCTCCCCCTCCTGTATGAAACTGCTCGGTCTGGTCCGTGAAGTGTTCTACCTCAGGGTTCCTGAGGGGCTGGTCTGTTAAATCTGGACGGCTAGAGAACACTTCATTTATTATTTTAAAGCAATCGTGGTCTGGCTTTCCTGGCTCTATGGGTAGGAAGGTCTTTACCACCTTTAGGCGAATGCGTGGGTTTTTCACAGAGCATTTCCTGATATCTGACCATTTGAGCATTGGTTGACCAATATTGTCTCTTGCATTTCATGAAATTTATTACCGTATGAGGCATCCTGACTGTTAGGTGTTGTCCCATAGTTAGTTTGTCAGCTTCTGTTATCAGGAGTGCTGTGACTGCCAGGGCTCGTAAACTAGGTGGCCAGCCCTGGGCCACAGAATCTAGCTGTTTGGATAAATATGCCACAGGTCTATGCCATGACCGTAGCATTTGAGTTAAGACCCCTACTGCAGTGCCAACACGTTAAAAGAAGGGCTTAGTCACATCTGGGAGTCCCAGACCAGGTGCAGGCCTGTTTAATTTGTTCAAAGGTCTGTTGCTGAGCCTTTTCCTATAGCAGAGGCTCCCACTCACCCCTCTTTGTGGCTTCATAGAGAGGTTTTGTCATGATGGAGAAGTTAGGTATTTAAATTCTATAGACTAGTATAGGAACAGGACCATCTTTAGAGTCTTTCTCTTTTCTTGCAGCTGTTGGTTGGCTCCTTTCTCTCTTCACTTTTTAGCAGCACTTACTCCTCTGGGATGTCTGGATTTTCCATGGTCTAGGAAGTTTCTAGGGAAACAATCTTATGAACTGTGATTAAAATTTGTCCCAAATGGACAACATATTTCCTTATGAGCATCTATGTCTGTGGCTCCATTTCCTTCTTTGGTGTAGAAAAAGGCCTACTGTTAAATAATTTCAAAGTTTTAATGAATCCCATTTCAGGGACTGACTTGGATCCTGAATGATGCAATACCAAATACCTATGTTCAGTTAACTTGTGTCTCCAAATAATTTCTAGTCATTATTATGCTAAACTGCATATTGAAAGATTGTACCATCCTAGTCCTACATCTGATGGAGTTTTCTTTGGATTTGCTTAGGGGTGGGGTAGGCTGCCACTTGGCCTGCAGTAGAATATAATTTTTAAAATGTTTGAACGCCTTTTAAAACCTACCTATGGGACATTTATCTATGTCTAGCCTGTGCTAGCTACCCTGCCTCATTTATTTATTCTTTAGGGATTTTTTGATCCCATAATCATATGGAGTGCTGAGGAGTGAAGGTCTGTTTTCTGTAGCTTCTTCAGAGCTGACAGTGGGTGTAGTCCTGCCTAGCCAGAAATCTAAAATCTCTCCCTGTCTGACTTGAGGCGTCCAGATCTGTTTCAGCAGTGGCATTGTTTGCAGGCACTGGCTGGAACGCCTTGCATGACCATTAGGTGGGTATGAAATTGCTGGATTCTGGCTTAATAAAAGGAATAAATGAGGGAAACCCCTCTTTCAAGAAGTAGAACAATTAAGTGAAGCCAGGCATACATTTTGACAATTTTAGGTGGTGACCGATCACCTTTTTTACAAAAGCTACAAGGCCTGAAGCTATTAGCATAACTTAAATGATAAACTTTATTTTTTGTGGCTTTATTACAAGTACCAGCTTTTGGAGGTTTCAATGTATTTCTGGACTATAGTGGTAGTCTGACAGGTTGTTTCAGATTATAATTTGAGCCAGGCACTCAAGTGAATTTTATATACAATTTGAAGAGAAATTCGAAAATGTTTGGAGACTTGCATTCAGGAACAACTTTATTATGTCTAGATTGTTTATTGAATTTCTTTCATATATATTTTTTTCCCATAAACTTTTCACATGCCATTTTTGGCATGCTTATACCATTTTTTGACATGTTTGAACCTTCTATTTTTGTTCTATGTATATTTTTCTCATATTCCTTTTTTTCTTACTAGATTCTTATTTGTACACCAACAACCCTTTTATATTTTTCCTTTGCTTTTTACTTTCCTTCTTTTTACCCTTTTATAGATAGCCTTTTACAGTTATAATTTGAATTAATCTTTTAGTAACTTTTTATTAGAGGTTAGGTGAAACATTTAGCTTTTGGAACACCTTTAACTTCCACCAGAGAGCAGGTGTCAGGAGAAAGAGTTCAGTATGAGCACAAGGGCTAAAAACTTAGCCTCACTATTAATCAAGAAATTAATTTGGACCCCAGCCACATTCATACAGACCCAAGGATTCTCTGAGGTGATGGCAAGCAGAGCACTGGACTGGGCCGTGGCCCCCCAGGCTCCTTTAGTCAATGACCACCATCACTGAGCTAGGTGTTTCCCCCCACTTTGGGAGAGGCCGCACTGTCTCCTTCAGTGGCCTTTTAGTCGGGTCCCCCGCTTTTTCCCCCCCTTCTTAATGTCTCAGTTTCTAAGAACTTCAGAAGCTTTGTATAATTGGGAGTTTGGTATTCATAGTCTTGAGTTAGGCTTCTGAAGTTGGGTATTTAATATTCCATAGGATAAAATCTTGTTTGCAAAGTAGTGAAATAAATTTTAAAAATGCCTCTGTATACACAACTTTTGACCATTTTTCTTTAGGTCTACAAAGTGAATTTAATTGCCAGATGGCATTAAAGCAAAGTCTTGCTCCTTTTCAAATCTCATTATCTGCTAACTTATAGTGAGTTCAAATTTGATTTTAATAACGCACTAATTAAAAAAATTTTAGACCATGTAATTTTAATTTGCTTCAATTATTTAAAATCTGTCCCTTCCATTGGGTGGTTGTCCTCAAATTTAATTTTTTTCAATTATTTAAAATCTGGGGTGTCTGAGGGTACAGATTATTACACATTTTCTTGTTCACATTTCCTGAAAATCCAGAATTTGTTTGTGAACACTTGCAATTTATTCCTCAAAGGAGAATTCTAAAACAATTAAATAACTAAATAAAACCATAAGCAGCAGTGCCAGGTATCCCTGGGAACTCGATGGCTTCTTCCAAGCTGAGTGTCCTCAGCCCTCCTTGAAGTTTTTTTTTTTCTCTGCTTCAGGACTTTCCAATGATGCCTACAAAATGACCTGGTACAAAACCCTTTTAGAGCGAACAGACCACATAGATGTAAAATGATCTGCTCCTACTTATTTCTAATTATGAACAGGCAAAATTGTCAAAAACCCTTATGAATTACTAAACAGTAGCCTCAGTTGTAAGATGTGAACAATTAAGTGAGAGTGATCAGGTCTCACTCTATGCGCCACAGAGTGTGACTAGTATTTTACCTGTCCGTTAGGTGAAGTATCAAACTTAGCAAGGTGACTTAATCAGGTGGGAATGGCCAGTTCCCATGCCTTAAGTCCTGCAAAGTATTCAGCATTTAAAGCTTTAGCAGTCTTGTAAGATGTGTGCTAGTCAGACATAGCCAAAAAAGCAAGCAGTAGTGTTTCTAGCATTACATTTTAAAGTAGGGACTTAGCATACATTATATGCCTCTAAGACACTCCTCAACAGTTTTATAGGGTCAGACAGTTGATTACAATCTTAGGCAAGGCCTGAACTTTTAGAAAACAGACTTACTTTCAACTAACCTGACTTCTAGCATTTGAAAACAAGAACAGTCTATTCAGTCCCTTAGTTGCCAGATAATGATTACAAAATTATTTTTTCCAAGGTTATCATCAACTTGCATAGAGTTAACAAAAGGCTAAGTAGCATATAAGAGATATATTTATGTTTCTTACAGGTGGATTAGAACGGACTCCTTCAGAATCTATGAAGGTGAATGCAGGCTAAGGAAGGGAGAGGGTATGGTCCCAGGAAAGAATTCAAGATAACCGGTGGCACTTCACATACACAGTAGGCAACTTTCCCACATCCTTGACAACAAAAGGCAGGAATTTTAACAGTGTCAATGGGTTGCGAGAAACACCACACAAATAAGGGGAGGCAGCAACATTTAGGAAAACATAAAATGACATAAAGAAACATGCATTAATCAAGTTTTTAAAATATGACGACTCATTAAACAAAGCAAAATAGCCCAACCTGCTTTTTAGCCAATTTGAAACGACAGACACACGCAAATAAGAGAATGAGAGGTATGGGAAACATCTATTTCATCCTCCTCTAGTCGTACTCCTTGCAAAGATATTTCAGACACCTCTTAGCAATTGGCAGATTGGTACAAACCCCCAACCCAGACCAACTTTATGTAGAACCCTTCCACCATCCATCTCATTTACATGCAATCACACAATGCATCCTCCTACCCTCCGCCCCAATCCTAGGAGTCTACGGTTTCATCTTCAGACAGTATTACCTTCCACTGCCTTTCAGTCCTTTCCTTCAGACTGGAGATTACTAGCGGATTCTGGGAGGTGATCAAGCTCCCCTTCTGCCATCTGTTGGCAGGTCTATGCGAAGGCCCTTGTTCCTACCCTTTCCATAGGGTGGTCGTTCTGTCCTTTCCGTCAGGTGGTTGTCCTCATGCCAGTTCTTTGCCTCTTGGGTCCCTGTTGTGCTTTCATGGTCCGAGCCTCAGTGCACCGGGAGGGGCCTCCCTCTTATGGATCAAAAGGTCCATTGTACACCAGGTGAGATTGCCTCTCCCGAAGCCCCAGAGGTCACACCCTGATGACAAAGGAGGTGGAACACACCGTCTCCGAACTCTCCCTTTCCCAGCCCATGCACCAAAAACGTTGTGGGAACACAGAGCGGCTGTGACACTGAGGCTACCTTAGGAGGTAGCAGTTTTATAAGCACTGGTGTGACTCAGTGGGCTAATGCTCCCAGGCTGAGCACTCCGGGGAGGGAGGAGAGGGGTCTTATACCTTAGTTTAGGTAAGGGAGGGGGTCACATTGTGTGACTATACATTTTCTTTGGAACTTACAAGCTTGTACTTAGCAAAACCAGATTTTCAAAGAACAAATGGTCACCAGGATATGCATAACAAGTAGGGGTTGCAAATGGATAACTTCACAAAGAGGATTTGGGTTAAGGTTGTGAATTGGTTACTATTTTGCATTTCTGGGAAAGCTATCTTTGGCTACTGGGTTTTCACAAGCAAAACATGCCTAGCAGTCTTCAGAGCTTGCAGATTGATCTTTAAAAGGAATACGTTTAACTGTGATCAGTCCCTCGCTGCCACAATATGAGGGGCACGTCTGCCTTTCTGTGTACCATTCTATTTAAAGCTCATCCCCAACCCACTTGCCTGGGCTGGTTTCTTGGTAATTTGATGACCTCATCTACCTCCTTTTCCACAGCCTCTGGAGGCGATGTCCTGTTTTTAGGAGATGACATCTTAGGTTAAGTATCCACTAAGATCACCTCTCTTAGTCCGTCTGTCCCTGATATTCTGCATAAGTTTTGTTCTTTCTGCTTTGATCTCTGTCCTCAGAGGGCCTTTGAAATTGCTACTCTACTGGCCTAGAATTTTTTCCTTGAGTTTGTCCCCTGCCTGGATCTTTCCTCCCTTTCATTTCTCAGCTTGGCTGTCACCTCCTCAAGGAGATCTTCCCAGGTTGTGAATCTAAAGAAATCCTCACACTGCATAGACACTCTGTCATATCACCTTGCAAAACTCTTCATAGTGCTTGAGCCTCACTGGAAGAGTCTGAAGCTGAATTTTCCACTGATTTGAGAGCAGAAATCGTACTGCTGTAGCTCACTTCCATACCCCAATGCTTGAGCAGTGGTTTTTCTTTTCTTTTCTTCTCTCTCTCTTTTTTTTAACCCTGTGAGGATAGCTTCACTCCCACCTAAGAACCTTCGTAACTGCTGTTCTCTCTGCTTAGAATGCTGCTCTCGGCCCGGCTCGGTGGCTCAGCCTGTAATCCCGTGCTTTCGGAGGCCGAGGTGAGTGAATTGCCTGAGCCTGTGGGTTCGAGACCCACCTGGGCAACTTGGCGAGACCGCATCTCTACAATAAATCAAAAAAATTAGCTGAGGATGGTAGCACACACCTGTAGTTCCAGCTACTTGAAAGGCTGAGGTGGAAGGATCGCCGGAGCCCAGCTGCT
>NW_007070512.1:21036-28370 GCF_000164805.1 Carlito syrichta
AAAAAAAAAAAAAAAAGAATGCTGCTCCCTCTGATTTCCTCATGGCTCATACCACCACTTCTTTTAGATCTTTGCTTAAATGAGTCTTATTGAGAGGCCTTCTTTGAGCCCCTTCCATAAAATAGCCCAGACTCACATCACTCCCTGTCCTCATCTGGAGCAGTGATTTTTAACTGGGACAATTTTGACCCACTGGGAACATTTGGCAATGTCTGAAGACATTTTTGTTTGTCATAACTGGGGCAAGGCTGCTACTGGTGTCCAGTGGACAGAGGCCAAGATTGCTGCTGACATCCTTACCAGCATGACATAGGTCCCTCCCTCAACACACACACAACAAGGAATATCAAGTGACGTAGAAAATGTTCAAGAAATACTTACTGATTACAGGAGTGAACAGTCTTCTTGATGCCTACAAGGGTCTCAGTTGTTCTCACAGGTGTAACTGTAATCTAGGTTTAGGACATTTTCTTGACCAATTTGTTAATTTCTCTAATCCACTTTCTTGTCTATTTTATCTATGTAAATTTTATGACCCACTGATTTCTGGCTGTCGTTTGAGTAACTGAATCAGGAAGACTCTTCTTATATTTCAGAGATGGGTTTAGCTTAGATGAGTGAGAAAATCTATAAATTCACATCTCCACAGTGGAAACATCATGCTTTGCTCTTACCAAAGCACATCCACGCGTAGAATAAATTATTTCTGTGTTCTACATAGTTCAATGGTCAGAACAATTATATGAGATGTAGTCAACACTTCTCTTATTTTTTATACTTTGTATCAAGATATAACTTACAGTAGTGTGCACAAAATTGATGTTAGCAGTTTGACGAACTTTTACATGTACATGTATCTATACCCATCACCTACATCAATATGTGGTTCTTTGTGCTTCCTCCCAAGTTGACACCTCCCACCACCCCAAAGGTAAACAATATTCTAACCTCTCTTACTATAAGTTAGCTTTTCACAATGTACCCTTTGGTGTCTGGCTTCCTTACTAATTATCATGCTGGTGAGATTCATCTACATTGCTGTCAGAAAAAGTAGTTTAATCTTTTTAAATTGCTGTGTAATATTCTCTCCAAGAATATGGCATGAATTATTTCCCAATTTAGTGATGGTAGATATTTGAGTTTCTTTTATTTTGAATTATTATGGCTAAAGTCATTATTAACACTCTTATGCATATTTTTAGTGAATATGAGCACTAAAGATTCTCCTGGATTATAAGGTTTATTTAAGTTTAGTTTTAGAAGATATTGTAAAACAGTTTTCCAAAGTGCTTGTACTAGTTTACAACACTCTTACTCCATGTCTGCCAACACTTGGAATTTTCAGTTTTCTAAATATTAGTCATTTTGCTAGGGATGTGGTATCTTATTGGTCTCTGATAACTAATGATGTTGAGTACTCTTTGTATACTTATTGGCCATTTGGAGATCTTTTGTAAAGTACCTGCCTAAGCCTATTCCCCCCTCCCTTTTGGTTGTCAGTCTATTTCTTATTGATTCATTGGAATTCTTTATATATTTGGATATGAACCCTTTATCAAATAGATATATTGCAAACTTTTTCTCTCAGTTTGTGGTTTGTTTTGACACTTTCTAAATATTGTCTTTCACCAAACAGAAGTTCTAAGTTGTAATGAAGTCCAATGTATCAATCTTTCTTTAAGGTTAGCGATTTTTTTTTTTGGTTCTGTTAAATAAATATTTGTCTACCTCAAGATGTAGAAGATAGTCTCTTGTGTTTTTTTCTAGGAGCTTGACAGGTTTAGCTTTCATATTTAAATTTATGATCTATTTTGAAATAATTTTTGTTTATGATGTGAGGAACATGTCAAGGCTTATTTATTTATTTATTTATTCTTATAGATTTCCAATTGACCCAGCACCATTTACTGAAAAGTCCAAATATGTGTGGTCTATGTGATACTGTGAAACAGATACTTGTATTTGGCCTTTGATGTCCTTTCCTAGCATACATCTTTAAAGATATTTAGAAAATGTAAGTGAAGTCTTTTTGCATGCCAGTGAGTTGACTTATGATTGGCATCTCCCAGAGAGCTTCAAGATTAGGATTGGTCACCAGAAAGAGCAATGCAGAATTAGAGATCTGGACTTTCAGCTCCACCCCCAACCTCCAGGGAGGTGGAAGGGGCTGAAGGTTAAGTTGGTCACCAGTGGCCAGTGGTCTAATCATGTATTCATACTTTCTAAAGCCTCTATAAAGGCTCAAAAGGATAGAGTTGGGAGAGTTAAACACATGGAGATTCTTGGAGGAGCCTGGGAGGGTGCTACGTCTCTTCCTTTATACCTCGCTCTGGTCACCTCTACACCTATATCCTTTGTAATGACCTTTATAATAAACCAGTAAATGTGTTTTCCTGGGTGCCACGAGCCATTTTAGCAAATTAAATTAATCAAACTCAAGGAGGGAGTCATGGTTTACAGCCAGAAGTTCAGGTAAAATAAAGTGGGGGGTAGTCTTGGGGACTGAGCCCTCAACCTGTGGGCTCTGACCCCACCTACAGATAGGTAGTGTCATAATTAAATTCAATTAGAAGATATGTAGCTGGTATCCACTGTGGAACTGAGTCCTTACTTGGTGTGTGGGGAAAACCCTCCCATGCACTGGTCACAAGTCTTCTATGTCGATTATTGTGATGTGAGAGCAGGGGAAAAACAGCTTGTGTTTCTTCTACACCCAGGGTCTATATCTACCCTATTGTATTGCATTGATTACTTTTTGGACTCTTACAGTACTGGTATGCTATTTTAATTTGAAAAGTTTTATGACAAGTCGTGATATCGCGTAGTGAAAGTCTTCTAGCTTTATTCTTCTTTAAGATTGCCTTGGGAATTCTAGATCTTTTATATTTCCATGAAAATTTTAGAACTGACTTGACAATTTCTACAAAAATAATACACTATAATTTTTATTGGAATTCTATTGAATCTACAGGTTAATTTAGAAAGAATTAACATTTTAGCAACATTAAGTCTTACCATAAAAAACATGACATACTCTTCCTTTTTTTTTAGCCCTTTGAATTTTTCTCAGAAATCTTTTGTTGGATTAAGTGTATATAGGTCTTAAATATTTCTTGTTGAGTTTATTCATAGGTATTTTAAATTTTTTGTGCGGTTATAAATCATATTGTTTCAAAATTTCATTTTCTAGCTGTTTGCACTAGTATGTAGAAATACAAATGATTTTTGTATATTGACCTTATACCCAGTGATCTTACAAAACTGACTTATACATCCAGATACTTTTTCATACATTCTTTTGGGTTTTCTATATTTTCTTTTCTTTTCTTTTTTTGAGTGGGAGTCTCATTTTGTCGCCCAGAGCGAAGTGCTTACTGCAGCCTCAACCTCCTGGGCTCAGGTGATCCTTCTGCCTCAACCTCCTGAGTAGCTGGAACTATAGGCTCATGCCACCACACCTGACTATTTTTTTTTTATTTTTTGTAGAGACAAGGTCTCGCGGGGTTGCCCAGGCTGGTCTTGAACTCCCGGGCTCAAGAGATACTCCCACTTCAGCTTCCCAAAGCGCCGGGATTCCAAGTATGAGCCACTGTGCCCAGCCTGGGTTTTCTATATTGTTTATATGCACAGTTATATCATTTGTGAATAATGATAGTTTTACATATTAATTTTCGATTTTTTTATTTTTTATTTTTTATTTTATTTTTTATTTTTTTTGAGTTGGAGTCTCACTCTGTTGCCCAGACTGAAGTGCAGTGGCCGCTCCCGGCCACCGCAGTCTCGACCTGCTGGGCTCCGGCGATCCTTCCGCCTCAGCCTTCCAAGTAGCTGGAACTACAGATGCGCGCTACCACGCCTGGCTCATTTTTGATTTATTGTAGAGATGAGGTCTCGCTAAGTTGCCCAGGCGGGTCTCGAACCCGGGCTCAGGCAATCCACTCACCTCGGCCTCCCAAGGTGCGGGATTACAGGCTGAGCCACCGAGCCCGGCTTCCAATTTTTATTTATTTAACTTGCTTTGTTGAACTAGCCATGACTTCCAGTACAACGTAAAAAAAAAAGAGGGGATTATGAAATCCTTGTCTTGTTCTTGAACTCCGGGAGGGGGGAAGCAATCTATATTTTACCACTAAATATGATGTTAGTTGCAGGTTTATGGTAGGTACTATTTGTCAGATTTAGAAAGTTTCTTTTTGTTTCTAGTTGGCTGAAAAATTGTAAAAAATCATGAATGTAAGTCAGGTGCAATGGCTCAGGCCTGTAGTCCCAGCACTTTCAGAGACCGAGATTGGAGGATAATATTATGCTAGAGCTTGAGACCAGTTTGGGCAACAAAGAGAGATCTCTGTATCTACAAAAAATTTTACAAAAAATTTAGCTGAGCGAGGTGGTGTATGCCTGCAGTTCCAGCTTGGGAGGTTGAGGTGAGAGGATCACTTGAGCCCAGGAGTTTGAGGCTGCAGTGAGCTATGATTACGTCACTGCACTCCAGCCTGGGTGACAGAGCAAGACCCTGTCTCTAAAAAGCAGATAAATAAATAAAAATAAATTATGAATATGCGTTCAATTTTAACAAATGCCTCTTGTGCACCTTTTGAGACAATCATTTTATTTTTCTATTTTATTCTGTTAATATGGTGAATTAGTTTCATGGATTTTTAGAATGTTAATAAACCTTGACTACTTGGAGCCCATTTCAATTGTTCAGCAATCAACAACACTGAAGACTTCTGTGACCAAATGTGGGGGGTGATATCTCCCCATCACCAAATGAGCAATCGACTTTGCCTTGGACACCAGCAGGATGTCCTCCAATTAAATTCCGATACTGTCAGGAGACAGCATCAGATCCCACAGGTTGAGGGCTCCGTTCCCAAGACTGTCCCCCACCTTATACCAGTCTCAAGTCCGAACCTCCAGAGCTTCTGACTGACAGCCTTCCTGTTGGGGTTCCCATAACCTCCTCTTTGGGTACAATTACCTCTTTGTGCAACCTTCCTTCCACCAGGACATGGGGCAGGACTCTCTCTGGGATGAGGGTCTTCTGATCCACGATCAGATTAGAGTTTTGCCTTGGGTAGATGAAAGGGGAGCCGAAGACGATCAGAGGCTCACAGAACTCAGGGAAATACTTAACCGGTTTACTATAAAAGATATTACAAAGGGTGTAGATGAAGAAATGCATAAGGTGAAGTATGGGGAGGGGGTGTGGAGCCTCCATGCCTCCCTGGGCACATTGCCCTCCAGAAACCTCCGTGGGTTCAGTTATCTGGAAGCTCTTCAAACCCTGTTCTTTTGGCTTTTTATGGAGTCATCATTACATGGGCATGGTTGACAACCTTTTAGAAATGTGATTGGACGTAAAGGGCAGGAACTCATATTAAGAGACTGAGTGGGGAAACACAGCAAGGCTTGTCCAGATTCTTCTGGCCTCTCTGTGCAACCTTCCTTCCACCAGGGCATGGGGCAAGACTCTCTCTGGGATGAGGGTCTTATGATCCACAATCAGATTAGAGTTTTGCCTTGGGCAGATGAAAGGGGAGCAGAAGACGATCAGAGAGAGAGAGAGAGAGGTCTGTTTTTTGGGGCCTGCTTCTGAGGCCTGAGTTCCCCAATATTATAACAAAAGACCATAACAAAGCTATAGGAGTTATGAACCAGGAACTGTGGATGAAAACACACACACACACACACACACACACACAGAAACTCATAATATCATAGTTGGAAGATTCACTAGTAAAGTTATCTGACCCTGGGGTTTTGTAGAAAGATTTTAAAGTATGAATTAAATTTTAAAAAATAGATGTAGGACTTTTCAGAATTTGTATTTCTTCTTATGTCAGTACTGGTATGTTGCATTTTTCAATATATTTTATTCATTTAATCTGATTTTTAAAATTTATTGACATAAAGTTGTTTACAATACTTTTTTATAGGCTTTTTTTTTTTTAGTTGGAGTCTCATTCTGTCACCTAGGCTGGAGTGCAGTGGCACGCTAATGGCCACTGCAGCCTTGACTTGCTGGGCTCAGGTGATCCTTCTGTCTCAGCCTTCCATGTAGCTAGAACTATAGGTGTGCACCACCACACCCGGCTAATTTTTTGATTTATTGTAGAGACGAAGTCTCACCAAGTTGTCCAAACTGGCCTCGAACCCCCGGGCTCAGGCAATCCTCTCACCTCCGCCTCCCAAAGTGCTGGGATTACAGGCATGAGCCACTGCGCCTGGCTTAGTCTATTCAATTGTCCGTAGGGCCCCTAGTAATGTCCTTTTTTCATTTCAGATATTGTCTATTTTTCACTCTTATTGATTTTTCCAGATATATATGTTTTGTTATTTAGTTTTAAATTTCATAATTATAAACTTAACTCTGCAATCCAGCTGAACATGGAGGGGGAATAAGAAAGATATGGAACCCAAAGAATTACAGCAATAGCACAGAGATTATAGGATATTACAAGCAAATGGGATGGAAAGGTGCTCTCCTGAGCTACAGAAGGGATGGTCTGCTGTTAAGAGGAAACACAAGTCAAATTTATAGAGTTGTCCACAATCAGCAGTGGTGATCTTGCTGGTGTTTTCTTGGACCCAAAGTGCTCCACATCTTCCACAATATTCATGCCCTCTTTCACTTTGCCAAAGATCACATGCTTGCCATCCAGACACTTGGCCTTGGCAGTGCAGATGAAAAACTGGGAACTGTTTGTATTGGGTCCAGCATCTGCCATGGGCAAGATGCCAATACTTGTATGTTTCAGGATGAAGTTCTCATCATCAAATTTCTACCCATAGATGGACTTGCTGCCAGTGCCATTCTGACATGTGAAGTCACCATCTTGACTCATAAACCCTGCAACAATTCTGTGAAAGCCGGGTTGCTTCTAAGCAAATCCTCTCCAGTGTTCAGAGCATGGAAGTTTTCTGCTGTCTTTGGAACTTTGTCTGCAAACAGTTTGAGGGAGAGGTGACCCAGGGGCTCATTGTTGAGAGTGATGTTAAAGGATACAGTGGAGTTGATCATTGCTGATGACAAAGGCTGCAGGCAGTGGTGGCATCTACAAAGCAACAGATATATACATTTTTACATTTTTATTTGAATAACTTACTTTTGTCTTTGCTGATTTTCTCCACTGTATATTTGCTTTTTATTTTATTGAGGTGTACTTTTACCTCTATTATTTTCTTCTTTCTGCTTTCTTTGGGTTATCATCATTCTTATTATAATTACTAAATTACTATTCCTTATTTTTTTTGAGTCAGAATCTCTGCTGCCTATGCTGGAGTGCAGTGGCACAATCACAGTTCACTCCAGCTTTGACCTCCTGACTTAG
>NW_007070513.1:0-1863 GCF_000164805.1 Carlito syrichta
CTGATAACTGGATCATTTAATCAGACACCCTCAAGGCAAAGTGACTCTCCAGGGACTGAGCATTCTTCCTTTTTATGTACTGGGGAGATATCAGTAAGCTTACAATCATTAAATTTTCCTTTATCGAACTATGTGGTCTCTGTCATGTCTTGAAAAGTTTATAATTTAGAGGCGCAAACGATGTAGATAGAATGTGTGTTAATCAACTCAGGTACCATGACGAAATATTATAGACTGGGTGGCTTACTCAACAGACTATCATTTCTAACTATTCTAGAGACTGGGAAGTTCAAGTCAAGGTGCCAGCAGATTCGGTTCCTGGTGAAGGACATCTTCTGGTATGCAGACAGCTGCCTTGTGGCTGTGTCCTTACATGTCCTAGAAAGAGATGGAGAGAGGAGAGATATCTCTGGTCTTATCATAAGAACATTAATCCCATCAAGGGAACCTCACCCTCATAACCTCATCTGAACCTAAGTTCCTCCCAAAGAACCAACCTCCAAAGACCATCACATCGGGCATTAAAAATTCAACGTATAGATTTTGGAGGAACACAAACTTTCAATTCATAACAAACGGTTACACTAAATACTTAATAGAGATTATGAAATACGCTAGCAAAAAATAAAATATAAATAAAGAGTCAATAAAGAATCAAGCTGGGGGTACAGCTGTTTCAGGAAATCCTTTCTGAGAAAATAACATTTCAGTAGATATGTGAAAGACGAAAAGGAGCCACATCATACTTGCTAAGAACTTTCCAAGAAGAAAGAACAATAAGAACTGTGGCCCTGAAACAAGAAAAAGTCTAGTGTATTCCAGAATCCGTCAGGAGGCAGCTCAGTTTGGAGTCCAGAGACAGGCAAGGAATTAGGGAAAGTTGGTCTCCTCCCGCTTGCCCGAAGACACCTGGTTACATAGAACCCTTGACTTACTTTTTTTTTTTTAATTTTTATTTTAAAGATGTGGGGTACAATTCAGAATTAGGTATACAAGTGGCTTTCAAGGACAGTCATAGAGTAGGCTTTTAATTTGAAGACCTGTGTTCAAATTCCTGCAAGGAGATTCTTGACTGGAATTTTGAGCAAGCCCATCGATGTTTCTGAATTTCAGCATTCTTGTCTGGCAATGGCCACATCATCTGCCTTTCTTACCAGACAGGATGGCTTTGAGCAGCAAATGAGATACTGTAGGTGACAGCCCTTGGTCAAACCATCTACACACATGACAGATTGCCAAACATCTTGGGACTGACTCTTCTTTTAATTTGCAGTTCACTTTGCTCATTATGTCTAAGGTGCCACTTTAGATGACTTCCTTTTTTGTGAATTTCATTTCTTCTCTGTCTGAAAAACAGAATAAAGAAGCAATCAGAAAGTTAGACTCTGAAGCAAGACCTCCCGGATGGGAATAATAGTTCTGCCACATGTAACTGTGTGCCCTGTACCTCAGCTTCCACATCTGTAAAATGGAGATGATGAAGCTTACCTCCTAGGAGACTGGTGTGTGCAAAGCATCCCAAATGATGCCTGTCAGAGATCCTGTGGTGTTAACTCCAATTAGACCACACTTTTTTTTTAACATGTGCACTTCTTTTTTATTATTATTTTAAAGATGTGAGGTACAATTCAGGATTAGGTACCTAAATGGTATTGTACAGGTAAAGTTTGGGCCTCCCTTTGGTCCTCACTTCACCTGGTTTGAGATCAGGTATCCTTATTTTATTTTATTTTATTTTTTTGAGTCGGAGTCTCACTCTATCGCCCAGACTGGAGTGCAGTGCCCACTCCTGGCCACCACAGCCTCGACCTGCTGGGCTCCGGCGATCCTTCTGCCTCAGCCTTCCAAATAGCTGGAACTACA
>NW_007070514.1:0-2047 GCF_000164805.1 Carlito syrichta
TGATGCTATTTGAAGGAAAAGAAACAAGAGCAGATGTGATTTCTAATCAACAAAACCTACAAGTCTGGAACTTCCCTTACAGGAAGCCAAGAGAATACCAAAACTAAGAGTAAAAGAGCCTGCCATCAATATGTAAGTTTAAGTTACTATACGCACATAGAGTACCTAACAGGGGTTGTAACATTTGCATGACTGTATCCCAGCATAGAATATAAAATCTGAAAAATCTACCTGCTACGTCCTTCTACTTGGGACCTTAACTACTGCTGAGCTTTTTACAGCTCACTCTCTGAGACAAGAGCCACACACGAAGAGTCATTAGAACCACCCACAAGTGTCTCTGGGAACTCTGACTCAGGAGAAAAAGGAAGACTTCCTAAAAGATAAAGCAAAAACCACAATTTGGAAAAGGCACGATTTTATCTCAGTTCTTATTTCTTATCCCCTTAGCCCACAAGGGCCACTGATGTGAAAACTCGGCCCTCTGCGCCTCAGAAGGGTCACCTTTGGCTTCGAGTGCTGCTATGAAGTCATGAAACAGAACTATGCCAGGAGGCCAGAAGTGAAGTAGAAACAAATGAAAGACTTGTCTGTGGGGGCCACTGATGAGGAGAGACTCTCCTGGGAAAGGCTCACTCAGGAAACCAACCACAGATACCATTCACTAGGCAGTACTTCACAGATGGATTCAAGAGGCACCACGAGACTCGTCCATGTCAGCTCATGAGTTAAAGGCCAACATCTCTTTTAGCTCAGACATATGGATTTGAGGGCGACTGGTAGGATGATAGGGCAGGGGAAGATACGAGAAAGGAGACTGTCAGAATCCCAGACCCCAAAGGCCTTTTTCACTCTTTCTACAACAGTTGCTTCTTCGACACTCACTTGGTTCACAGGTCTCGTCCTTAACACCACCTGTCACAGTGTCTTGAGATTATCTTAGGTTTTCTCCTCCACTGGGTGCTCCCCTGAGGCAGGGACCATTCACCCACCGCTGAATCTTAAGTCTCCGTAGCACAGTGCCTGGCTCATGGCACCTATTCAGTGTCTATCTGTAGACCCATGCCATTTTATTTAAAAGTCAAATGCCCTGACACAGCCTTGATTATAGAATATGAAATACCAACTTATAAATACTAAAAGGAGAACAAGACAAACAGTTGACTAAATTTGTCACAGGTCATGGCACTGCTAATTAGTAAGTATGACCCTAGTTAGTACAAGTCTCTTTTCTACAGGCCTCAGCTGCCATATCTGTGAAATTAAAGGAGGAACCACATTTTCCCCCAAGTTCCTTCTGTCTGTAATTCTCTGAGGTAGGTAGGTGAACTGTAGGCTGCTGGACCCAAAGCAAGAAGCATAACAAGGCAGTCGATGCAAGCTTCTTTGTTCATTTTCTAGTAAGGCAAATGTGTTTCTGCTGATGTTCCCCTGTTACCACTGTCCTTACTCGGGTTGTGTGGTGCCTCCCCTCCCCTGCCATAAGATGCCTGGGACCAGGGTCTAGTTGATCTATTATCTCTTTCTGATGCTCAGGCTTCACAGCTCCCTCCCTCTCTTTTTTTTTCTCTCTCACAAATCCCTGCCCAGCTAAAGTCTTCCAAACACATCTTTGATCCCATTCTTCCTTCCCCTCTCTCTGAGTTTTGCCTAGTCACCTTTAGGAGAACCTCTTGTTCACTCTACTTACGTAAGATATGCTTTAAAACATAGGTTTAAAATTAATGAATCCATAACAAGGACAAGGAAACAAAATGTAGCACTAGCACACAATAACAGAACCTTGAAAATATTAAGAACTCCTCATTAAACCATAACAAGACACCTCAACAGAAAAACTGTACAAAGACCATGAACAGGCAATTCATTAGAAACACAAAGCAGTGCTCAAACTAAAACAACAAAAAAATACTGTTTTATATCCAACCGGACTGGCCAAAATACCTCTACCATTTCTAAGTATTGGTGAGGATATGGTGATACAGAAGATCTCTCCATCTGCTGATCTACAAATTGATACATCCACTTTGGAAAGTAAATACAAACA
>NW_007070515.1:0-5493 GCF_000164805.1 Carlito syrichta
GATGGGATTAACAGTAGCAAATATCTGTCTGGGAATGGGGAAACACCCCATATAAACAGGGTGCCTGAATGAAACGCAATTGTATACCAAACCCTTAACTGTACCCCATAACTTCATAATAAAAAATAAATAAATAATTTAAAATAATAATAATAATAGTCTTCATATGAACAGAAAATAATCATTTACAAGTTAGAGGAGAGGCTACCATTACAAAAATATAAAATAAGAAAATGAAATAAACTAATGAATAGTAAATAACAGAAAATGTGTAAAGTCTAGTTGAGGAAAACTATGAAAGTAGAAATATATGAAACTATAAAAGTAGAAATCTATGAAAGTAGATATAAACAAATAGATAATCACATCATGTTCTTGAATAGCAAAACCCAATATTATTAAAAGTTCAAAATTTCTTGTACTAATTTATAGATTTGCTTTGATCTTCATATAGCTCCACTCACTAGTTTTTGGCTGCTCCAAAATAAGTGTATCACTTATTATATATCAACAAATATATACTTATTATGTGTCAACAAGAAAATCTAATACATGAGTGAAAAAACAAGAAGATTCCCCAAAACTCTTTAAAAAGACACAAAATGAGTATGGATGACCCTATGAGACATGTGGATACATGAACAGACTCATAGGCCAGTGAAGTGAAAAAATCAGAAATATACCAAAGTATATTTTTTTAAGTGAATAAGCAATAAAACCTATAGTGGAAATTATATCACTAATAGGTGGCATTTGAAACATGGAAATTCCTATCCTAATCTTTCCTAATCCTTCCAAGTAGCTGGAACTACAGACACGTGCCACCATACCCAGCTCATTTTTTGATTTATTGTAGCAATGATGTTTTGCCAAGTTTCCCAGACTGGGCTTGAACCCATGAACTCAGGCAATCCTCTCAACTCAGCATCCCAAAATGCTTGATTTATAGATGTGAGCCACTGTGCCCAGCCTCAGTCATTATTATAAAATTGGCTGTTTTAATGTAAACTATAATGATAAGAACAAGTATTTCTTAATAGCTTAAAATGTATAAATGCAAAGAAGATCATTGGGCCTGGTGGCTCACACTTGAAATCCCAGCATTTTGGGAGGCCAAGACAGGAGGACTTCTTGAGTCCAGGAGTTCAAGACAAGACAAGCAACATAGCAAGACCTTGTCCCTACAATTTTTAAAAAATTAACAGAGTGTGGTGGCATGTGTCTCTACTTCTGGTTACTCAGGAGGCTAAGGTGGAAGGATTGCCTGGGCCCAGAAGGTAATGACTGCCGTGAGCAACAATTGTGCCACTGCACTCCAGCCTTGTAGAGTAAAACCTGATGGAGCTCCATAAGGTGAAACCTGAAAACCTGATGGAGCTCCATAAGGTGAAATGCATAAAAGTGTGGGGACCCCAAAACTGGGTGTCACCAACCCAGGACTCACCAAATTTCTGCTCTCCATAAATTTCTGTTCTCAGAAGGACCAGAGAGACGTTGGTGCACAAGGCCCAGGTAGCACCTGAGGAGGGACTTCAGTGACTTCCAGGGAACGATGAAGGCACTGACTCCGTCACATCCTGCATGCCCTACTAAAGACTCTAATTAACCCTCATGAAAACATCCCACCTCCTTTAAGTTTTCCTAGGACTGCACTTTCTTCTGAAAGATAGCCTGGTTCTTTCATGAAGTCATTTTCTAAGTACTACCTGGGGAGTTTGTTTTAAATAATGGGATTCATATATAAATATAACTTCAAGGGGTGCAGTGGTTAAAACTTGAGATCCCAAATGTCCAATAAGAGCTACTAACTAGAGGCAAACATAAAAATAACTTTGAACCTTCATATTCTATTATAAAAAAACTTTAGAGGAGCTGCCATTTTATTGAAAGAGAGTATACTGGCTTTTATTGCTATGTACCAAACTACTACAACCTTATTGACTTAAATTACACTCATAACTTTACATAATATAAATTATATCTCAATAAAGCTGTTAAAAACAAAACAAAACAAACTTGTGATACCAGGTGCTCAGGAGGTTGAAGTGGGAAGATCACTTGAATACAGGATTTCAAGGTCAGCCTGGACACCAAAGTGAGAACTGTGTCTCTTTATACATACATAGGTCATATAGTATACTTCACATTATTTAACTGTATATATAAATCTACATAAAATATTGATTATGTATATAAGCTAAATAAGTTATGCTAAAATGCGTTCTCACTTTGTTGACCCTTCACATACAATCAGATGGGAGTCTCCAATAAGTTTTCTCTCTTGGACCAAGAGAAATCACTTCAGTTGGTGAGGGGAATTACCAGGTACATGCTATATATGAATACAGAAGAAGAGAATCTGATTAAAAATATCCCATTGTGTGTGTGTATGTGTGTGTGTGTGTGTGTGTGTGTGTGTGTGTGTGTGTGTGTAACATTTTGTTTACATATTCCACTATCCATGAATATTTGGGTTGTCTCCATCTCTTGGCTATGATGAATCATGTGGCTAGGAAGATGGGTGTGAGTACATAACGTTTTGAAACTGGTTTCCTTTACTCAGTTTAATGCTTTCAGGATACAACAATGCTGTACAATACATTAGGTGTTCATTCATTTTTATTGAAAAGTGGTATTACATTGCATGAATGTGCCACAGTGTGTTTATTCATTTACCAGTTTGGGGATGTTTGGGTCATTTCCAGCTTTGGAGACGGCACTCTAATGCTATAAACAGATCTAGTTTTAGTAACATAGAGTTGTTATTTTGTGTGTAAACACTTAAGATGTTCTGAAAATGGTATCTTGGCAATAGATTTTCAATGAAATTTATTTTTTGTTTTTTTTGTTTTGCTTGTCAATATTTTTTATTTTGATATTGTGGGGTACAGTTAAGAGTGGGATTTACAAATATGCTTCGTTCAGGCACACTTGCTGATAAGGGGCGTTTCCCCATCCCCAGACAGATATTACTATCGTTAATCCCACCTCCCTTCCCCTCTCCCCCCATAGTTTCCCACCACTGTCGGTCCTTTTCTTACAGTATTATGATGGATGTTCAAGGTTCACTATATGAGAGCATGTGATACACAGATCTTTGTTTCTGTGAGAGGTCACTCAGTATTGTAGACTCTAGTTCCATCCAGGTTACTGTGAAATTCATGATTTTCTTGTTTCATGACTGCATAGTATTCCATCATGTATATGTACCACATTTTTTTTAATCCAGTCCTCTTTTGATGGACAGCAAGGTTGCTTCCAGGTTCTTGCTATTGTGAACAATGCTGTGATAAACATACGTGTGCAGGTAACTTTTTCATAGACTGATTTGAATTCTTCAGGGTATATTCCCAGTAAGGGGATTGCAGGGTCATATGAGAGGTCGATATTTAGAGCTTTTAGGAATCGCCACACTGTTTTCCACGGAAGTTGCACTAGTTTACACTCCCACAAACAGTGTAGAAGTGTTCCCTTTTCACCACACCCTCTCCAGCAACTGTTATTTTTTGACTTATTGATAATTGCCATTCTGACTGGAGTTAGGTGGTATCTCAGTGTGGTTTTAATTTGCATCATCTTGATGATTAGTGAGCTTGAACATTTCTTCATGTGTCTGTTGGCTGCTCGGATGTCTTCCTTTGAGAAGTGTCTGTTCATATCTTGTGCCCACTTTATAATGGGGTTGTTTGTTTTGTTCTTTTCAGCACGTTTGAGTTCCTTGTAGATCCAAGATGTTAAGCCATTGTCGGACCTGGAGTTGACAAATATTTTTTCCCAGTCTGTGGGCTGTCTCCCAGCTCTCTTGATTGTTTCTTTGGCTTTGCAGAAACTTGTCAGTTTAATGAGGTCCCATTTGTCTATCCTATCTCTTATGGCCTGTGGTTTTCGGGTTTTATTCAGATATTAGATGCCAGTTCAATTTTCCACAAGGATATGTATTTCATTTTCTAAGGTTCTTATGGTTTGAGGTTTTACATTTCAATCTCTAATCCATTTAGAGTTAATTTTTGAGTCTGGGGATAGATAGGGGTCTTGTTTGAGTCTTCTGCATGTGGCCAGCCAGTTTTCCCAGCACCATTTACTGAATAGGTTCTCCTCTCCCCAGTGGTAGGTGGTGGAGGGTTTGTTGAAGATGAGTTGGCTGAGAAATTGAGATTTTTCTTCTGGAATCTCAATTCTATTCCATTGGTCTATATGCCTGTTCCTGTACCAATACCAAGCTGTTTTGATGATTGTAGCTTTATAGTAAAGTTTAAAGTCTGGTAATGTGATACCACATGCTTTGTTTTTTTTGTTTTTGTTTTGCTGAGGATTATTCTGGCTATTCTTGGTCATTTCTTTTTCCATATGAATTACTGTATTGCTTTTTCTAGATCTGAGAAGAATGTTGCTGATAAATTCATGGGTATTGCATTAAATCTGTAGATTGATTTAGGTAGGATGGACATCTTCACAATGTTGATTCTTCCAATCCATGAGCATGGGATATTTTTCCACTTGTTTGTATCATCTTTGATATATTTGAGCAGTGTTTTGTAGTTTTCACTGTAAATGTTTTTCACATTTCTGGTTAGGAAGATGCCAAGATATTTCATTTTTTGTGTGCGTTTATTGTGAATGTAATTGTGCTTTTTATTTGGGTTTCTGTTTGCTTATTATTGGTGTAAAGAAATGTGACTGTCTTTTGCACATTTATTTTATATCCTGAGACTTTGCCAAAGTCCTTTATCAGTGTAAGGAGGTTTTTGACAGATTCTCTTGAGCTTTCAAGGTACATGATCATGTCACCCACAAAGAGAGATAGCTTGACGTCCTCTTTTACTATTTGGATACCCCTGATTGCCTTCTCTTCTCTGACTGCTCTAACCAGGACTTCCGATACTATATTGACAGGAGGGGTGAAAGTGGGCATCCTTGTCTTGTTCCAGTTTTCAGGGGAAATGGTTTCAGTTTTTATCCATTCAGGAGTGTGCTGGCTGTGGGTTTCTTATAGATGGCTTTTACTATTTTGTGGTATGTTCCCCGTATGCCTAGATGTTCGAGGATTTTTATCAAGAAGGGGTGCTGCTGAAGTGGCAAGATGGTGACAGGGCAACTGGGTCTCTTAAACCCTCTGGAAAGGAGATCTGCAGTGGGTCTCTACTCTCGCCCCGGGGGCTGGGGACCCCAACATTGCAACCTGCTCTTCATACAGAGCTTGGCCATTGCCACCGCTGGGACATCGCAATGGTCTGGACAGTCACTGCGGCACCTCCTCCCCCCGCCGCTGCTGCCATCGCCGCTGCCGTGACCTCTGTGATGGGTAGCACATCACACGACCCGGGCCCGAGGCGATCCACACCAAACCCCTTCAGGGAAGATCTGCTGGGATCGCTGGACCTCTCCTGCGTCCAAGACTGTCCTGCCTGCCTGGCGTAAGGCTCCTGTTGCCTGCTCAGAGGCAGGCAGCCATCTTGTTCCTGTCCGGCCCCACTCCCTCTGGGGCGAGCAGCT
>NW_007070515.1:6642-7549 GCF_000164805.1 Carlito syrichta
GAAAGAATCTCAGAGTTCGAAGACCAAAACACAGAACTAACCCAAACTGTCAAAAGCATAGAAAAGAAGCTCAAAAAGACAGAACAAAACCTGCAAGAGATGAATGATCACTTCAAGAGACCAAACCTAAGAGTAATTGGGCTTCCTGAGGGAGAAAGAGAAACAGAAGCCACACTGGAACAAACATTTTATGAAATCATTCAAGAAAACTTCCCTCATCTCATTAAGGATGAAAAAATTCAAACACAAGAGATTCAGAGAACCCCTGCAAGACAACAAATGAGAAGACCAACTCCCAGATGCATAGCTATGAAAGGAAAAATCCTAAAAGCAGCAAGAGAAAAAGGCCAGACTATCTACCAGGGAAAACTAATTAGAATAGCAGCAGATTTATCCACAGAAACCCTTCAGGCCAGGAGAGCCTGGAGCCCTATCTTCAAAGTTCTAAAAGAAAAACAATTTCAACCAAGAATAACCTACCTAGCCAAACTAAGCTTCATTAGTGAGGGAGAATTGAAATCCTTTCCAGACATCCAATCCCTAAGAAACTTCGCTACCACCAGACCACCTCTACAAGAAACATTTAAGAAAGTACTGAACACAGAAGAAAAACAAAAAAGAACAACAGCATTCTTCACATGAGTACAGGCAAAAGATTAAAAACACACATGAACCAACTCCAAAACCCAAAGAAAGACAACAAACAGGAACAACTCTGTAAGAACCTTATGACAGGGATCAACTCTTGCATTTCAATTATTAGCCTAAATGTGAACGGACTAAATGCACCACTGAAAAGACATAGAATGGCAAAATGGATAAAATATCATCAGGCAACAATCTATAGCCTTCAAGAGACTCACCTCACTAGAAAGGACACCCACAGACTCAAAGTAAGAGGATGGAA
>NW_007070516.1:0-2047 GCF_000164805.1 Carlito syrichta
CGGCCACTGCACTCCAATCTGGGCGACAGAGTGAGACTCCAACTCAAAACAAACAAAAAAGAAATTCAAGATGATGACCATAGAACATTAAGCCCAAACACAGGGCCTCCTTCTGATCGTGGGGTCCTGTAAGACTGCAATGGTCACAACCACTTAGGTTGCCCTGCCTGGGACACCTCACTGCAGAATTCCCTTTGGCCAGCCTTGTCCGGTGAGGGTGGAGACATTGAGGTATAAGTGGGAGGGCAGGAAATTCTAAGTGCTGCTGACACCATTTACCTTTAATCATGGCTTCAGGGTGCTGCAGCCCTGACTTTCACTCCCAGGGCAGAATCCTAGGACCCATCTCTCAGGCTAATTTATCCTCTGTGCCCAGCACAGCATGAGAAGTCTCACCCAGCTCTTGAGAACACTGGGAAATAAAGGCCTCTTGGTCCAAGGCTTGGGATACCCCAGTCCCTGTGTTTCAGGATGAAACCGTTCCCTCCTTAGCCCAATGAACCTGACTTGGTGGGTTCTCAGGACCCCGATCTGGGGTCAGAAACCTCCTCCTCTATTTGCTTCCCTGACACACAGTCCAGAACAGGTTTCCCAGAGTGGCTTCTCAGCCCTTCTTCACCTTGTCCATTTGCACCTTGTGGTAGACAGAATCATGATCTGGACAAAGATGTCCACGTCCTCATCCCTGAAACCTGTGAATGCACATTACCTAACGTGGCCAAATAGACTTTGTAGATGTGATCTTGAAATGGATGAATTAAAGATCTCGAGATGGAGAGTGTAATAGAATAAGCCATACCCCCCCTCAAATTTATATGTCAAAGCCCTAACCCCTGGTACCTGATACTATGACTGCTTTTGGAGATACAGCCTTTTAATGAGGTGATTGAGTTAAAATGAGGCCGCGAAGTCAAAACGGGCCCTAATCCAATCTGACTGGTGTCCTTACAAGAAGAGGAAATTTGGGCTCACAAAGAGACACCAGGGATGTGCGCCCACAGAGGAAGGACCGTTTGCAAGAAGGTAGCCATTTGCAAGCCAGGGAGAGGAGCCGCAGAAAGAAGACAGACTTGCCGATATTTTGATCTTGGACTTTCAGCCTCCAGAGCTGTGAGAAAATAGATTTCTGTTGTTGAAGTCCCCTGGTCTGTGGCATTCTGCTAGGGCAGCCCTAGCAAGCTCACACAGGGAGATCGTTCCCATTGCTGGAGAGGGGTGTAGTCACAAAGGACTTTATAAAAGAAGGCGGGGAGTCAGAGATGGAGAATAATGGGCTGACAGAAGCAGAGGGTCACAGTCAGGGAGCGAGATGTGAAGCCAAGGCCTGCAGATGACCTCGAGAAGCTGGAAAAGGCCAGGAAGTGGATTCTCCCCTGGTGCCTCCCAAGGGACTGCAGCCCAGCTGACACCTTGATTTTGGCCTCAGAAGACTCGCTTTGGATTTCTTTCCCCTAGAACTGTAAAAGAATAGACTCGTGTTGTTTTAAGCCACTAGATTTGTGATCATTTGTTCCAGCAGCTACAGGAAATGAATGCATTCCCACCCCAACTGCTGCAAGCTCAGTATGGCTTTCTAAAAAAATTTACCTTAAAAAAAGTCTATGTCCCAAGCTCTTCCCACCTCCTACTACTCTTTCACAGCTGTAGTCCAGAAAGCCTTTTTTTTTGGAGACCATCTCACTCTGCTGCCTAAGCTGGAGTGTGCAGGGGCTTAATCACAGCTCACTGCAGCCACAAACACTTGAACTCATGCAACCTTTCCACCTCAGCCTCCCAATAATGCCACCACACCTTGCTTAAAAAATTTTTTTTGGTAGAGACAGGGGATCTCTCAATGTTGCCCAAGCTGGTCTGGAACTCCTGGCCTCAGGCAATTCTCCCACCTTGGCCTCCCAAAGTGCTGGGATTACAGATGTGAGCCACCATGCCTGGCCCCTCAGAAAGCCTGCTTGACCACATTGGCAACGAAGTCTTTTCCTAGCAAATACTAGCAGGATCATTAGTCTGGTGTGGAACCTCAAATGCCCTTTGGGGACTTGGGCACTGC
>NW_007070517.1:0-1285 GCF_000164805.1 Carlito syrichta
ATAATCAACATATTTGATCTTGCTTTGATTACATTAGTAGTTATTTGTGGTTTTATTATTATTTTAAGTTATTGTGCTCCTTTGTTATTTGGAGTTTTTTGTTTATGTATCTCATTGATTTTTGTGCATGTTTGTATTGATCTTTGCCAAAAAATTGAAATTTTTATGTACTGCTTTTAGTTCTTCAACTAGTAATTACTGTTTTAAGATATACATATTAGCTTTTAATTTTTAACTATCATAGTTGAGAATATAATTATGATCCTTGAAGCATTCTTTGCCTGTGATTTTTTTAAAGTGTGTTTCTCTATATATTCACCAATACACACCTCATTCTAAGTCTTTCATTTGTAATTTTATATCAAATTTACTATTACTATAAAATATTTTACACTCTGAAATCTTTTCTTTCATAACTATTTTGTATTTGTATTCAATTTTTAAGTAAATTCTAACAAGTCATCAGTCCTCTTTATATTTAATTTGCTTCAAAGTTCAATAGGAATCTGTTTACTTCATGGCATCCCTTTTCTTTTGTTCTTCATTTTGATTCATCTCATCTGTCTTTTAGCAATTTTTAGAAAAACATGTAGGTGGGGTATTGGTTGAGTCCTTGTTTATATGATAATGTATTTGTGTTGCCTTCCCTATTAAAGACATTTTGGCAGATTAAATTTCTTATATTGCTACTTTTAGATCAAAATTTTATTGAGGCTATTTAAATGTCTACTGAAATTTGTTTCCAGATGGGGATTTTTTTGGTCAATACTCAAAATAATTAGTCATTATTTTAATACTATTATCTCATAACACTGAATATGTATACTTACTTTTTTCTTTTCCAGATGGGAATGTTTTCAAACTAACCTGAGATTTTTTTTGTAAATAACACATTTTCATATTGCATGCTTATAAAATTATTTATCTTTGTTATTTAAAAAGACCAAAATAGCATGAATGTCTTAATACTGAATTTCTTGGAACTGAGATAACCCTCTCAATCTTATTTTCTCAGGAATTTCCCACTTGGACTTAACATTGCTTTATTTTAAATTATTTTAATTTATTCTACAAGAAGCCTTGGACTGCCCTGCATTTTCTGTCCTTCATATTCATTGTCTCATCATTTTGTCTCTCTCATCTCATTTCTCCTTTAGTTTTGTCTCTGTTTTGCAAGAGTTTTGTGAGTTCCATTGTACATTGGTTTAATTTACCCATGGAAAGTCTATATTTTTGTCCTCGGATGTTAATTTTGATTTGTTACTGTAATATTTTCTTACCTTGA
>NW_007070518.1:0-2249 GCF_000164805.1 Carlito syrichta
TGTCGCCCAGACTGGAGTGCAGTGGCCGCTCCCGGCCACCGCAGCCTCGACCTGCTGGGCTCCGGCGATCCTTCCGCCTCAGCCTTCCGAGTAGCCGGAATTATAGGCATGCGCTACCACGCCCAGCTGATTTTTTTATTTATTGTAGAGATGAGGTCTCGCTGCCCAGGCGGGTCTTGAACCCGCAGGCTCAGGCAATCCGCTCACCTCAGCCTCCCAAAGGCGCGGGATTACAGGCTGAGCCACCGAGCCCGGCACTAAAAATTACTTTTTAAGGAGGACACTGAATGTACAATACATAATACACTATATGTTGTTATTAGAAAAGTACAAAAGCATAATTTTTAAAATAACATGAATATAATTGGTATTTGGAATTATGCCTTTTAACAACTCATCCGTCCTTCTAAAATAATTTGCTTTGTAAAATGTATATCATTGTACAAAGAGAAAATAGAAATCTTTTTTGACAAAATTCAGTTTTAGTTAAAGTTGAGCTAAAACTATTGACAGATTGAGGAGATTTATCTTCTGAAGAGTGGAATATACATCCTATATTTTTGCTCACTTTTTTGGAGGTAAGGAGGAAATAATTACTTATGGGCCTCTAATGCAGCTGGGAAAACTTAGGTTCAGCATTCAGACGATCTGAAGCTCAACCCTGACCTTCTGAATCTTAGCTGTTGGGAGTTCTTCAGGTAGCTACAAACCTTCAGTGATACATTTGAACACATTTTGGCCATCGTTCCCTTATGTTCTTTTCTTTGTTCCATGTGGAGGCCAAATAATTATGGCTTCAGGCTTATCGGCCTTCCACCTGAAGTCTCTGTTATATTTTAGGCACATGCATGACTGGTTAATTAGCTTCCTTCACTTCTGTCTCTAACATGGTTACCACCCCTTCCACCGCCCTGGTTAGCTCAGCAATGACAGAATGAGAATAAGGAAACCCAGGACATTCTGGCCTGCTTAGTGCCACTTCTGACGCAGAGTGTTGCAATCTGAGGGTTGTTGAAATAACTTTCCAGTTCATGCTATAAGTAAAATCTAAAAAACTGTGTAGAAGTCTTGACTCTTCCATGAAAATGACAATTTTGGTCAGATAGTGGTTTCTGAAATAAGTTAGGAAGAATAGTGTTGAGAGAACTGGATAGGAGGTGCCTGTGACACTCTGCAGTTGGCTTAGTTTTGATACTTAGTTTTGATGAGAACATGATTTGGAGGAATTCCCATGATTGAGGAAATTTTACTCTGCCTATTGAGGGTCATTTTTTCCATGGCATGGGTGGTGACTGGTAGGCACTTGGATGGATGTCCAGTTTTGCCTAGTGCTTTATTTTTGAGCTGGTGCTGTTGTATATATGATGGCATCCCCTCTTTGGGGGTCGAGTGGATTCTACTATATGACAGGCAATGATTTTTGTGTTTTCAGTGAAGAAAGGAAGGCAGATGAGAGCAGAGCCAGTAATAGAAGATTTAAAAATGTTAAACAAAAAGTGTGACTAGTGGTTTATCTACTTGCATAGCTCAAAGTCTAGCATCCATTAAAAAACCAGTCATGTTTATTTCATATTGAAATATAACATTTACAGAAATATGCATTCAATATGTATTCAATAATTAGAAAGCAAACACTTTGGTTATCCAGGCCAGGAAATCAAATGTTCACAGGACACCAGAATCCTTGTTGTTTCCAACTCCTTGATCATAATGTTATTTCTGCCTGCCCCCTT
Source organism: Carlito syrichta (assembly GCF_000164805.1). Taxonomy (NCBI): domain Eukaryota; kingdom Metazoa; phylum Chordata; class Mammalia; order Primates; family Tarsiidae; genus Carlito; species Carlito syrichta. The sequence goes on from NW_007070518.1 coordinate 1,734, forward strand.
TTTTGTGATAATTTTTTCCTATTTTAAAAATATAGCTTTATTACCTATGGAGGTAGCTTTAAAATAATCTAATGTAGTTTAGCCTATTTTTGAACTATATTGTTTTTGACCTTGGTTTTTTTGCTCAGCATTGTGTTTGTGAAGTCCATCCATGCTTATTGCCTGAGATTGTGATTTGCTCATGTTCAATGCTGTATGGTATCCCACCAGACAGAAGTACCACAGTTTATCTATTTAGACATTCCATTTTATCCCTAGCAAGTCAAGATATTCTCATAGGGTATTTGTATAGCTTATGTTAGCCTCTTGCTGAGAGGAGCTGTTTTTCAGAAACTACCCTCCATCTTCATCCTGGGAAGAGTTTGAGTCCTGGAAAGAAGTATAAGATGTCTATTCTAAATATTAGCTTGATGACTTCCCACCTTTAGTAGTAACTAGATAGTTAGACATTTATGAGTATCTTTTTTTAGATTTTAAAAATAATACAGTTTGTAAAATTAATCTCTTTTCTATGTT
>NW_007070519.1:0-2770 GCF_000164805.1 Carlito syrichta
ATCAGCCGGGGGTGGTAGCGCCTGCATGTAATTCCGGCTACCCGGAAGGCTGAGGCGGAAGGATCGCCGGAGTCCAGCAGGTCGAGGCTGCGGTGGCCAGGAGCGGCCACTGCACTCCAGTCTGGGCGACAGAGTGAGACTCCAACTCAAAAAAAAAAGAATGACTATAACCAAGGAAGTGAATGTCCTGTCCACGTATATAAAGTAAAAGTAAATAAAGAAGACATTACATGATCGCATATTAAAGGACTTAAAGTTGTTAAGATGGCAATAATTCCTAAGTTGATTTATAGATTCAAAGCAATCCCTATCAAATTACCAATAGATTTTTGTGCATAAAGTGGCAAGCTGATCTCAAAAATTATATGGAAATGCAAGAGATACGGAACAGCCAAAACTATCTTAGAAACAATAAAATACAAAAAAAACAAAAGACAAAAGTAGAGAGCTTATACGTCAAGATTTCCAAACTATCTACAAATCTGCAATATTCAATACAGTGTGGTACTGGCATGAGGACAGGCATATAGACCAATAAAACATAATTTACAGTACAGATATAAACCCATCTGCTTATGGTTAATTGAATTTTTATGAGGGTTTGAAGAAAATTTAATGGAGAAATAATAGTCTTTTTAACAAATGGTGCTGGAGCAACTGGATATTCACAAGCAAAATAATTAATTAGACACCTAATTTGCACCATATAAAAATTATCTAAAAATAGATCATACATCTAAATACAAGGATTCAAACTCTTAAAAGAAAACAAGTGAAAATCTTCTTGGGATTCGTCAATGGATTCCTAGAATGACACTGAAAGTATAAGTAACGAAACAAGCAAACAAATAAATTAGAGTTTATCAAAATCAAAACCTTTTGTGCTTCAAAGGATCCCATCAAAAATATGAAAAGATAGCCCTCAAATGGAAGAACATAGCTGTCAATCATATATCTGATAAGGAATCTGCATCCAGAATATATGGTATACTCTTATAAATTAACAACAAAAAGGCAGATAACCTAATTTACAAATGGACAAGGAAAGTTTTGCCAACTGTAAATAAAGTGTAACTCACATTTGTCAGGCCATATTTTCTAAGGTCTCAGTTTCTCAGCTAACCATCTATGAACAAAGGTTAGATGGAAAGCTAGTAAAAAGGAAAACAAAAACTTCCGGTGGGGGTAGTGCCAAAAAATAAGGAAAATGTGGGAAGGTTCATTTATGAAGAGTAAAGTCTGCTTCTAGGACCTTCGGTGATGCTGTCTCTGATCTGATAAGAAAGCTTTGTAAAGGGACCTGTCTTTAGGTAGGTGATACAGTTTGGATATTTTCCCCTTCTAAATCTCACGTTGAAATTTAATCCCCAATGTTGCAGGTGGGGCTTAAAATGGAAGTATTTGAGTTACAGGGATGAAGCCTTCATGAATAGTTTGGTGAATATCCTTAAGATAATGCATTCTTACTCACTTTCACAGGTCAGCTGGTTCAAAATATTGGGGCATCTCTCCTCTCTTTCTCTTGCCTCCTCTTCTCTCAATGCATGACAGGCCTGCTCCCCCTTCACCTTCTGTCATGACTGGAAGCTTCTTAAAGCCCTCACGAGAAACAGATGCTGGTGCTAGACTTTTTGTATAGCCTGCAGAACCATGAGCTAAACAAACCTCTTTTCTCCATAAATTACCCAGCCTCAGGTATTCCTTTACAGCAATGCAAAAGGACTAATACAGTGGGGAAAGGCAGTATTTGTCTTTGCAAATTGCTGTCATGTTATCTGTCGGGTAGTTGTCTGGACATTGCCTCTTTCCCCATATCTGGCTTCTTTCTGCCCCTCCCTCACAGAGCAGCCCCTGGTCAAGGCTGATTTCTGCAGGATATGCATATTCCTCATAAAGGGTCACAGGTTGCAGATAATTGAGCAGAGCTGAGAACAATGTGGGCACTACCCTTATTCATTGTGATGATAAACACTGTATAGAAATTTGAATAATTAACTTGCTTGATTATAAAACTGTTTGCTGTACTATACCAAGGTGTGAATTCTTCACCAACCTGCCACAGTTGGTGCTCCTCTGTGAGTTTTAATAAACCAGTGCCTCACCCTGCTGGACCTCTAGGTGACTTCTTTGGTAAATATTACATGCAAACCCTTTGAGATTTGGGGTTACCATGTTATATCACCAGACAAGTAGAAGAAAGGCAGACAGAGTCTCCTTGCATTTGGACTGTGTTTAGGGCAATAATCCCAAGTATTTTAGAGAGGAATATCTTGCTTTTCTTCAGTAGAAATGATTACAAATGGGTACTTAAAAGGTCAAGAGTCATTCAAGTAATTTAAAACATATAATTAAAATGAACTACTTATAAATGTCTTCGTGCTAAAGATACTGAGTAAAGAAATTTTGTGGTATTTTAAAGAACTTTGTTTCAAATTTGATCTCAGCTGGAATGCTGCTTAGCTAATTCTCTGGATGTTAACATTTCAAAGACGTGGTAACATTTACATCTCCAAGGAACGAGGGCCTTTTAAAAAATATATTATTTTTAAATCTCTTAAATTTGGGGCAAATAACTCACCTTCATGTACCTTTTGGTTTAAAACTAACAGGAATTGGTCAAAAATAAGGCAAGAACAAGCGCAAATTACAGACAATACAAAGCAGCTGCCATTTTTATTTATTTTTATTTTATTTTATTTTTTGAGTTGGAGTCTCACTCCATCGCCCAGACTGGAGTGCAGTGCCACGCTCACGGCCACCACAGCCTCGA
>NW_007070519.1:2790-6607 GCF_000164805.1 Carlito syrichta
CTGCTGGGCTCCGGCCATCCTTCCTCCTCAGTCTTCCAAGTAGCTGGAATTACAGGCGTGCGCTACCACGCCAGGCTAATTTTTGATTTATTGTGGAGATGAGGTCTCACCAATTTGCCCAGGTCGGTCTCGAACCTGCGCGCTCAGGCAATCCACTCGCCTCGGCCTCCCAAAGGGCTGAGATTACAGGCTGAGCCACCGAGCCCGGCCACAGCTGCCATTTTTAAAGGATACTATATTTTAGGCCAAAAATTAAAACGACTAGTGCTGGACTGCCAATACCATGACCTGGACCTCCTGCTGTGAAGTAAGGATGGAAAAGGCAAATTTCTTTTGTGTGTTTTTTTTTCCTCTTCCTGAAACCTGAATCTCTTGCCCATAGGTAAAGATGGAACCTCTGTTCTAGAAAGGGAGTTGTTAGGGTTCAGACTTAGGGTGAGGGTGGAGAGGTGCAGGGAGGTACGCAGCACTGCCCGGGGTTGGCAAGCCGGAGGTGCTTGCTGAGAACCCAGAGATCCGAGTAAATGCAAAGAATTGTGTCACACAAAAGGTGAGAAAAGAAAAGATTTATTTAAGAAAGTTTCACCCTCCCACAGACAGGGAGTAGGCCTACACTCTAGGCGAGTGTGGACTCATAGTCCCCCAGAGTCCTGGCTTAAATCCTTCTCTTGGAGATGTTGCATGTGACTGCTGTGACTGCTGTGACTTCCTTATCCACCACCTGTGGATGTCTTGGAGAACCTGTGACACAGAGACCCATTAATGTTCGCCCACATTACCATAGCTCCTAGAGAAGGACGCGACAAGGATTCTAATTCTCCTGCACCTTCCCAAACGACATTCCTTAGACCTAATGGAAGGTGTACCTCCCCTTATCTCCTAGGCATTCCCAGTGGGTAGCTTTGGGGGATCCATGGCTTCCCTGTAGATAGTACCCAATTTACTGGAAGATCAAATCCCCACCTGGTCTCCCTCTGAGCGCTTGTAACTTTTGTAATTACAAGTTTCATGACTTTTACAGTCCTTGACCAATGTATGATATCTTAGGCCTTGTAAGTTCTCTTTACTCTAGGCAAACTTGATTGACACTATGAGATACCTGACACCAGGAAGTCTATTTCTTAAAGACAAAGTTGGCAAAGTTAATTACACCTCAAGTGTGCATTTCTCCAAAAGCATAGCTTTCTACTTTCTCATCATTGTGTCAGGGTTTAAGAACAAGATGAAAAATGACTTCCCACTCTCGGTCTGTCCTTTCAGGAGTGTTGGTAAAAAATAGCCCAAAGAAAGTTTAGGCTTTGTCCAAAAAAGAAGGGGTATCCAGGTTCAGAAGGTCTCATTCTTTGCACTCAGTGAATCCTCTGAAGTCAGAGAAACACAATGGGCTTATGCTGGTACTGAGCACTGAGTCCACAGGAAATGTTGGGTGACTGGAGTTGTGGAGGGTGTCACTGTGTATCCTGCTGGCTTACATGAGATATCTCTACCTAAAGAAAGATGCTATGGCAAAATTAATATAGAGAGCTTATTTGAGCCAAGGTTGAAGACTGCAGTCCAGGAAACACTGGGATATGCTCCAGAGAGCAAAGGAAAGGCACACATTTATAAAGAAGAAAAAAAAAGCACAAATCAGGAGAAGAAGCAATCACAAAAGTTTCATAGGAATTCTCACTGGTTTACAGAAATAACATTGATTAGTAGTTGGCTATACATTGTTGAACTGTAAGAGTATGAGTTATGTCCTACGGTATGGGGCATTGTTAGGTTAATCTCTAACCTACTGCCAGCAGCATTCAGTCTGGAGTCCATATAATCGGCTGCTTCAAAATGATGACTTTATTAAAGGGTGGGGGACAGTGAGACATGACACTTCACATTTCAATGCCTCTCTGGGCATGATGATTTAAAAGAAGCTCACATTCCTCAGAGAAAACGTTTCTTTTCTTTCTCATGCTAATCAGATATAGTATTCCAGTTAAGTATTAGAATTCCTATCTGAGAAATAAGGCTTTTATAACATTCTAAAGAATGTCAAGACAATGAAAAGTTTGAAATCACAAGGAAACACATGAGTACTAAAGACACTTATGAGTGCCAAAAGGAGCCAAGCCTGTAAAAGCCAACCATCAGGCCTGGCTGTTTTTATTCAAATTTTTTATACTGTCATGTAATAATAACAACAAAAACGATAGGTAACATTTATTGAATGCTTACTATAGAACATCATATAAAATAAGAAATATAGATATAAGAAATAATTATCATCATTTTATGGATGAGGAAACTAAAGTTAATGTGGCCTCAGGCCACTTAGGTAAGTTTAAAGTCACTTCAGTTAACAAGTGGCAGAGTTGGGATTATCTAAGCTTTTCCACATCTGACACAACCAATCTTTTAAACTTGGTTTTGGTGATAAGTTTATAAAGCAAGTATTTTTTAACAAAGTAAAAAAATGAAGTGTAATAAAGTAGCGTAATTTTTCTGGCTCTTGAACTGAGCAAAGATGGATATTGCATTAAATTAGGTATTTATTCTTTTTTTAAAAAACAGAAATTTCAACTGAGATTGTCTTTCATTTTCAGTTTTCCCAGGAGATCAGATTTAACAAGCAAAGTATTTTGTAGTAGTGACTACAATCATTTCAGTTATTTTCAAATCCCCAAGCAAAAATGCACTATAATTGTATAAACATATCTTCAAATATGAATAAAATACTTAGTTTGATAAATTGGGTGCACATGCCAATGGTCTACTGCATTCTTAAGTTAAAAGCTAGTTTTGATGTGGCACTAGTTCTTTGACAGTTTCTGATTTATAAGTAAGTACACATGAAATTCTAGATAAATCAGGCATGTGTTAATTTTTTCAGTAGTATGATCAGACAATATCGTGGAAAATGGTGCAAGTTACTGACTGTAATGAGCATTTTAACTTATTAGCAAAATTCATATGCTCTATATTTATAATTTATAACATTTGGCTGAACAAACATTCCAAAATGTCTTACAGTGTTTTTTAAATAATGTATTTCTTATATTGTTGCCGTATCTACTAAGGAAGAATATTTTTAGTGCACAGATATAAACACTTCAGTGTGTAAATTAGTGGGAGAAATGAATCATGTTCTATAGCTCCTGAAATAGTTAACACCTATACTTAATAAGTAGACAAAACCTGGCTGGGCACAATGACTCACTCCTGTAATCCTAGCACTTTGGGAGGCCAAAGTGGGAGGATCGCTTGAGTCTAGGAGTTTGAGTCTACACTGGGCAACATAGACCTTGTCTCTACAAAAAAAAAAAAATCAAAAAATTAGCTTGACATAGGGACATGCAGCTATAGTCTCAGCCACTTGGGAGACTGAGAAGGAAGGATTGCCTGAGCCCAAGAGGTCAAGGCTACAGTAAGCCATGATGGTGCCACTGCATTCCAGCTTGGGTGATAGAGTGAGGCCCCAACTCAAAAAAACAGGACAAAACCTTCTACTTTCAGATGGTGTTCTCAGAATTTCAAATAATGAGTTATCAGAATTGCCACATAAGTAATGACCTACAGTAAGGAAAAAAATTAGAAGGCATATATCTTATAGTTACTATATAAGTAGCTTTGATTTGCCATAACAAACTTTGAAGGTAGTAACATGCAAGGTACAAAACTGATTTATATGAGCAACCAATGAGTATCATTTGATCAATGACATTTCAGAAAAAAGTCTATAATTAATTTTCTTTGTTGTTGTGGTTGTTGTTGTTTTTTGAGTTGGAGTCTCACTCTGTCACCCAGACTGGAGTGCAGTGGCCGCTCCCGGCCTCTGCAC
>NW_007070519.1:6690-21398 GCF_000164805.1 Carlito syrichta
TTTTATTGTAGAGATGAGGTCTCGCCTGCCCAGGTGGGTCTCGAACCCATGGGCTCAGGCAATCCGCTCACCTCAGCCTCCCAAAGGCACGGGATTATAGGCCGAGCCACTGAGCCCGGCTATAATTAATTTTCAAAGGCTGTATCTTAGAAATTTTGCCCTGAGTTTTATATCTGAACATCTCAAAGAATTTTTGGGTAAAGATTATAGAAAATGATAAGTAGGTATCTTCACTTTGCAAATATATGAAGTGTCTTTTGAACGGCCCCTTTAGTAAAGTGAGATTGATTATATCCTCTTCAGGGTAGAGATTTTACCTCAAAACTTGGATCTGCCATGAAAATCATATACATGTAACCTGAAGTTCTCTCTTGGCAGGGTGATAACACATTTAGATACATGACTACTTACTGTGATAAGTTTCCTACTTGTTCAAATATTAGCTCTCCTGCTCATTCCTTTCTGATGCTTGAAATTCCTTCAATATTAGAAAAAGGTTATTTAAGTTATTAAGTACCTTATATTTTCTTATATTATTACTGCCCAGTGATTTGCATTGTTTGTGATTCTCAATTGGAAAACTAAGAAATTTTTAGAAAACATAATTCTAATGAATATTACTGTATCAAAATGAATTATACACTCACACAAGCACAAAGTTAAGCTGTAAAGCAAATAAATAATTCTATTCCTCAAATGAACAAAAAATTAAAAAATAGAAAGAAACGAATGATGAAAGTCAGAAGCTCTGCTTGGTGAAGGAGAGGGGTGAGTGATTCCAAAAGTTATGAGTCAGCTCACTCCCTCCCAGTCATGCATGAGCCATTGCTCCCACCTGAGAGGAGTTTTGGTCAAGACACAGCAAAGGGCAAACAGAACCCAAGTGAAATAGGAAATAAAATCCACCTATCTGCTGCTATGGCAGTCAATTTCCAGGGAGGAAAACAAACAAAAAAACCTACCTGCAGAGTGAATCTCATTGGCACTTCCAATGCTGACAACTAGTGGAAAAACAGACAGGTGCCTCTCTTGCCGAGCAAGACAGAGAGTAGGGTGCTGATACACCATGCACCCAGCAAGGGTCTTTTTGTACACACAGAGACCCGAAAGCAATAGCAGGCTTGGGATTCCAGGCTCAGACAAAGGCAGAAGCTCTGCTCAGTGAAGAGAGGTGAGTGATTCTCAGATGTTTAGAATCAGTTCACCTTCTTCCAGCTATGTGCAAGCCATTGGTCCCACAGAGGAAGAGTTTTGGTTGAGACATAGTGGGAGCAGAATAGAACCCAAGTGAAACAGGGAACAAAACCTGCCACACCAGCCACCACTGTGGCAGCCAGTTCCCAAGCAGAAAAGAAAATAAAACCACCTGCAGAATGAATCTGACTGGTATGTCTACCATCGACAAATAATAGAGACATAGATGGGTGCCTCTCTTACTGAGCAAGGCAGAGAGTAGGAACCTAGTCACCGATATACCCTGCACCCTGCAAAGGTCTCTGTACACACAGAGACCAGAAAGCAATGACAGGTTAGGAATCTGGTCACCCTATTTCTCACTGTGCACCAGGCTAGTACAGAAACTGAAATCCCACCTGACGAAGGAGCAAGGTAAGTGACTATATGATGAGTCAATTCACCCCCTCCCAGTAATCAGTCACTTGCAGTGGGGGCTGAAAAACAGTTCAACTAGTTTAGCAGTGGGAGAGAGAACCTGCAATTATGGTAGCCTGCCACAAAGTGGAGCAAGCAGCAAAAGTGAATACTTCTCCCTTCCTTACTGACTAATAAAATTGTAGAGAAGGAAAAGAGACTTGTCATAAATAAGGACAATCAGTGGAAAAACACAGAGTCCAGAAGATACAGGACCCAGAAAAACAGCCTTCAGAGCATAACTAATGGAAATGTCCCAGAATGACCTCCCTAGATGACAGCCACAGAAATCAGAGATTGAATGGTAAAAATGAACAGGAACCAAGAAAAACAAGAAGCAAAACTCAATGAAATAGTACAGGAAGTAAAAGCAGAGTTGGCCAATTTCAAAAAATCCTATTCTGAAAAAATGAGGATAAAAGCACCTCATCCTCAAAATAAATAACAAACTAACAAACATAGGAACCAGAATCAGCCAAGTAGGGGAAAGAATCCCAGAGCTTGGAGACCAAAATATATAATTAGTCCAATCTGTCAAAAACATTGGGGAAAAAAACAACTTAAAAGGAAGGAGCAAAGTTTCTGAGAAATGAGGGACTATGTCAAGAAGCCAAATCTATGCCTGATTGTTATTCCTGAAGCAAAAAATGAAACAGAGAACAGTTTGGAATAAAAATTCCATGAGGTCCTACAAGAAAACTTTCCTCAGAGACATGACCATTCAAGCACAAGAGATTCAGAAAATGCTGCAAGGTATCATATGAGAAGACCAACCCCTAGACACATAGTAACACCTCAACAAAAGTAAACATGAAGGAAAAAATCCTAAAGGCCGTGAAAGAGAAAGGTCAGACTACCTACCAGGGAAGAGCCATCAGAACCACTCCAGATTTATCTGCAGAAACACTACATGTAAGAAGAGACTGGATTCCAGCTTTTAACATTCTTAAAGATAAACAATTTCAACCAAGAATTTCCTACCCTACCAAGCTAAGTTTTATCAGTGATGGGGAACTAAAATCATCCCCAGATATTTAATACCTAAGAGAATATGCCACCTCCAAACCAGCCCTTCAGGAGATGCTTAAGAAGATCTTGAACACATTAAAAAATAAAAGCGGGGGGATGGTTATGTCAATCACAAAAGTACAGGAAACACAGAGTCAACAGAGCATATAGAGCACCCACAAAATGAAAACACACACATGTACAAATATAATAGTTAAAAGAAAACAAATAACCCCATAAGAGTCTCATGGCATGGATGAACTCTCACATTTCAATAATCAACCTGAATGTGAATGGACTAAATGCACCACTGAAAAGACGCAGAGTGGTAAACTGGATACAAAAAGCACAATTTAGCAACCTGTTTTCTCCAGGAAACTTGTCTCACTGAATAGGAAATGCACAGACTCAAACTTGAAGGCTGGAAAAAGATCTTTCAGGGAAACAGAAAACAAAAGAAGGTGGAATTAGTTATTCTGATGTCAGAAAAAGCAGCCTTTAAGCCATCAAAACTTAAAAAGGACATTACATAATGATAAAAGGCTCAATCCACAAAAGAAATACCCATTTTGAACATATATTCACCCAACACAGTTGTTTTATAGACAACTACTAGGTAAACTAAGAGAGAACATGTACTCTCACATAATCATAGCTGAAAACATATATACCCCACTAGCAGCTTTAGATAGACCATCGATGCAAAAACTCAATAAGGCATTCCAGAACTTCAACTGGACACTCAACCAAATGGATTTAATAGACATCTACAGAACACTTCACCCACAGCTACAGAGTATACATTCTACTCATCAGCACATGGACCATATGTCAAAATCAATCACATTCTTGGACATATATCAATCATAAACAAATTCCAAATAACAAAATAATACCATGCATCCTCACAGATCACATATTGCCACCAACAAAGTCCCCCTAAAACACAGAAAGACATGGACACTAAAAAGCATGCTGCAGAACGACTTCTGGGTCAACATGGAAATCAAGACAGAAATAAAAAAATCCTGGAAACAAATAAAAGCAAAGACACATCAGAATCTCTGGGATCCCATGAAAGCAATGTTAAGAGAAAAATGCGTAACATTGCACACACACATCAAGAAAGCAGAAAGTTCACAAGTAAGCTGGCTAATGTCACACCTAAGGCAGCTGGAAAGGCAAGATCACCTAAATCCTAATTTCAACAGATGAACCCAGATCACTAAGGTAAAATCATAATTGCAGGACATAGAGACAAAAATATCATAGAAAAAATCAGCAAGACAAAAAGCTGGTTCTTTGAAAGGATGAATAAGTTGGATTGACCCCTGGCCAGATTGACTAAAAAAAAAAAAAAAAGAGGAAGTCCAAATAAACACAATTAGAAACGCAAAAGGTGAACTCACAACAGACCCTGTAGAAATTCAAAAAATAAACTTGAAAATCTTAAGGAAACGGAGAACTTTTTGACATCATACAACCTCTTAAGGTTGAAACGAGAAAAAATTAAAACTCTAAACAGACCAATGACAATTCAGAAAATTGACTCAGTCATAAGAAATCACCTCACCAAAAAAAGCCCAGGACAGATGAGTTCCCAGATGAATTCTATAAGACATACAAATATTTCAGCCAATCGAGAAAGATGGAATTCTCCCCAACTTATTTTATAAAGCTAACATCACATTGATGCCCAAACCTGACAAAGACCCAACAAGGAAAAAGAATTACAGGCCAATCACCCTGATGAACATAGATGTAAAAATTCTCAATAAAATTCTAGCAAATTGGATCCTACAACACATCTCAAGGATCATTCACCATGACCAAGTAAGCTTCATTCCTGGGATGCAGGGTTGGTTCAACATTCACAAGACCATAAACATAATTCAATATATTAACAGATGTAAAAACAAGATACCCCGATTATATCATTAAATGCAGAAAAAGCTTTTGACAAAATCCAGCGTCCTTTCTTGATAAAACCCTTGAATACCTAGGCATAGAAGAAACATTCCTCAAACCAGTAAGAGCCATCTATAATAATCCCACACCCAACATTTTGTTCAAAGAGTATGGAAACAAGACAAGCATGTCCACTCTCACCCCTCCATGAACATAGTGATGGAAGTCCTAGCCAGAGCAAACAAGCAAGAAAAGAAAATAAGGGGTATCCAAATAGGAAAAGAGAAAGTTAAGCCATTCCTCTTTGTGGATGATATGATTCTAGACCATGAACACTCAAAAGAGTTCATCAAAAGCCTCCTCACACTGACAAACAACGTTGGTAAAGTTTTGGTGTACAAAATCAATGTGCAAAAGACAGCTATATTTCTATACACCAGAAACAAGCAGGCAGAAAATCAAATAAAAAACACAATCTCATTCACAATAACCACACAAAAAAATTAAATATCTTGGCATTCACCTAACCAGAGAAACGAAAGATCTTCCCAATAAGAACTACAAAATGCTGACCAAAGAAATCAAAGATAACACCAACAAATGGAAAAAACATTCCTTGCTCGTGGTTTAGAAGAATCAATTTTGTCAAGATGTCCATCCTACCCAAGGCAATCTACAAATTCATTGCAATACCCATCAAATTACCAACATCATTTTTCTCAGACCTGGAAACGACAATACAGAAATTCATATGGAAACAGAAAAAAGCATGAATAGCCCAAAAAATCCTCAGCAAAAGGAACAGAGCAGGAGATATCATACTTCCAGACTTTAAACTTTATTGCAAGTTTACAATAACTAACATAGCCTGATATTGGTACAAGAATAGACACATAGACCAATGGAATAAGACAGAGATTCTGAAAGCAAAAGCATGGTGTCTCAACCAACTCATCTTTGACAAAGCCACCAATAATAATCACTCAGGAAAGGAGATAATATTTAGCAAATGGTGCTGGGAAAACTGGCTGACCACTTGCAGAAGAATGAAACTGGATATCTACCTATCACCATACACAAAAATCAATCCTAAATGGATTAAAGACCTAAACATAAAACCTCAAATTTTAAGAATTCTAGAAGAAAACATAGAAAACACCCTTATGCACATTGGAGCAGGCAACAAATTCTTGACCACTTCCCCAGAAATGAATGCCATAGAAACTAAGATGGAGAAGTGGGATTTCATCAAACTGAAAAGCTTTTGCACTGCAAGAGAAAGTTGAAGAGAAAAAAGTGACAATTCACAGAATGGGAGAAAATATTTGCAAAGTATACATCTGACATACTTTGCATCTGTCTAACATCCAGGATCTATAAGGAATTCAAACAAAGTGAAAGGAAAAATATAAACACCACCATTAAAAAGTGGATAAAGGAAATGGACAGACACTTAAAAGAAGACATACACGCAGCCAACAGGCACATGAAAAAATGCTCAGCCTCATTAATCATTAGAGAAATGCAAATCAAAACTACCATGAGATACCACCTAACATGCTAACTAATGATAGGATCACTATCATTAATAAGTCAAAAACAACAGGTACTGGCATGAGTGCTGTGAAAAGGGAACATTTCTACATTGTTGGTGGGAGTGCAAACTAGTTCATCCTCTATGGAAAGCAGTGGCAATTCCTAAAAGAACCAAAAATTGACCTCCCATATAGTCTAGCAATCTCTCTCCCGGGAATATAACCAGAGAAACATGAATCCTTCTACCAAAAAGACATCTGCACACTCATATTTATTGCCACACGATTCACAATAGCAAAAACATGGAACCAACCCTACTGCCCGTAGATAGTGGACTGGATGAAGAAAATGTGGTACGTATATATGATGGACTATTACACAGCCATAAAGAAGAAAAAAATCATAAACTTTATAGCAAATTGGAAGGAGTAGGAGACCATTATACTAAGTGATCTACCTCAGAAACAAATAACTGAATACTGTATTTTCTCATTCATAAGTGGACCCTGAATAATAATCACATGAACACAAGGGAATGGTCAACAGTTGCTGGGCACTGTTAGGGAAGGGAGGGAGAAGGGTAAGGGGAATGTGACCACTAGTGCTGTCCACTAGCAGTGGAAGAAGGGTCAGTTGGTAGCCCAAATTTCACCTGCATGCAGCCTACCTATGTAGTTAATCCTCACTTGTACTCACATCTCTATAATAAAATAAAATAAAAATTAAAAAAACATTAGGTCACTAAATTAATATTGTAACTCAATCATCGAAAACTGTTTGTGACTAGAACCTTGAGCCAGACATCTTATTAAAAAAAAGAAATGAATTATAACTAAATATCAGTTACTTTATTTTCTTATTAGTTGGATAAATGTATTTTTATTCACTCTCAATTTTTCTTTGTCAGCCTATTTATGGCTTTGTAACAAAAATATGTTTATATGACTTTTTCTAGAATTATTTTGTGAAAATCCACAGCATAAAAGAAGCTGACTTCTTTTGTTTCACAAATAAATAAACTTCCTCTTTTCAGAAGCTACTGAAGCAAATTTTCTCTCTAAACAAAACCTCTGTTCTATGGTTCATGTTTGGATATGGGCTTCATTCAAACCTGCTTCCGTTCTGAGCTGTTAATGAAAGCATGTGGCAACATTTCTGCCTTGGCTAATTTAAATCATCTTTCTTAAAATGAGCCTAGGTAAATAACTTAGCAAGTTATCTCTTTTATGCAAACCGGTTTATTTTGACACAGTATATAATTTTATATATACAATTGTATAAATACAATTTTAAAATGCTAGATTTTCTTCCCATGCACACTGAGTTGAATTCATTGTAAGGTGAAAATGACTGACATGTAATTCTTTTCTCAGAGCAACATTAGCCAAAAAATGTGAGAAACTGACCAACAAACTCCTGGATGTACATGTCAGGAAAGGTAAAAGCAGTGTGGGATATAATTTACATTAATCTTATATTGAGTATAGTTTTGCCTCAAAAGATGGGCCACAGATGGGAGGCTTGTATTTCACTATTTTTGTAAAATATAAATTCTTAAATCTATGAATAAGAAAAGATGTACAACAAATATTAACAAAGAACTCATTGCATGCCAAAAAAAGGCATGTCTCCATCCAATGAGATTTTGAAAAAATATTTAATTTATTCCTTCTGCAATAAATTAGACTGGTCAAATAATACAGGGGCCATCAATCTGGCCTCATGCTTTTGAAGTGCAAAGTTTTCTGTTCTGTTGCTTCTAAAATCATATAATGTTTTCATTTCAATTTATGCTGGTGCAGTTCAAATAATAGAAATTTTAAATCACACCATGGCTATTCTGACAGGTATGTAGACTACAATAAAGTTGTTTTGGACATGCGTTCAGTTGAGGAAAAAAGAAAAGATTCTTAATCCACAAGGGTTGCTATTTGCAAGAAATTAATTTGCAAGTAATTATTCTATAAGATCTTTATATAACATGTATGAAAATAAGCATAATATTGTAAATATGTTGAACCACCTATCAAGTTTAGTTATCATTAAAAATTTCATGAAAAGATGTTGCATTTCATTTATATAGAAGAAAAGACAATGATATTATCAAGATAGGAGATTGTGAATTCTGATTTACAAAAATTCAGTGAGTTCCTAAAGTAACGTATTACAACAGATTACAGATATTTGGGGCTGAAAGTGAATACTTCTCTTGATCCCAACAAGCTTTGGGTGTCTTAACCACACTAAAGAATTTCTACACAGTACTCAAGTTGATTGACAGATTTGTAGATCAATGTTGTTTTTCTTTTAACCTTACATTATGTCTCTTCCAAGGTTATCTCATCCCCACAGTTTCACTGATACTTGAGGAATGGTAGTTGTAATTGTTGAATTTTGAACACTTTAACTTTCTGAACATCACCATTTGATAAGGGCTCAAGGCAGAGTTGGCTTTACATTCCAGTGTGTAGGGAGTTGGGTATGAAGATCAGAATCTCCTAATCTCTGTATGTACCCCTACTTTCCTTGAGACTCGTCACAGTGCAATTTCTAGAGTTAAGCATTTCTACCTTATGAACAGTCTCTTTCAAAGTTTTTCTTGGAGTGGTAATAGATTAGATATCTGATACCTTACTGAGAATTAATTTATCAGATCTTGTTCCTTCATGACTGGGAAGATCCAGACCATCAAGAAGGCACTGGACACCTGGAGCTGAGATATTACACAGGAGACAAAGGGCATTCTAAAAGAAGTCAAGGAAACTCAAAGGATCAGCACTGCTTCCATCACAGTTTGGATAAGGGCTGACCTCTAAGCAAAAGTAACCTCCCGAATGAAAATCTGCATCCATAGGGTACACATCTGAAGAACAATTGTTTCAGACTGGAACGTACAAAACTAAATAGCTTATTTATCCTCCCTCTTACTCCATTAAGGTTATAAAAATCTTAAATCCAAATTCCAAGACAAAAGTCCTTAATAAGAGGAAATTCCCCTGGCATTGAGTAGGAAAGATTAGCAGTGGCTATCATTCCTTTTTATAACCATGTAGCTACTTATAACAAAACGAAAGAAGACCACCTGCCTTGCTCACATTGTAAACACATGGGAAAGAATGGAATCACATGTCCAAGCAGGTCTGTGTGTGCTTGAAGGGCATTGCAAGGTCCTGCATCCCCACTACCCATTTGGCTTGGCATTTACACCATTCAACCTACTCTAGATTTTAATGTTAATTTTTTTATTTTAAAGATGTGGGGTACAATTCAAGGTTAGGTATACAAATGTTCATTATGTAGGTTCCCTTGTTGATGAGGTGTGCCTCCCCTACCCCAGGCAGACTCCCACTAGTGCCAATCTCACTTCCCTGTCCCCCTCCCGGCAGTTTCCCATTACTGCCAATCTTCTTCTTATAGTTTTATGATAATTGTTCAAAGTCCGCTTACGAGTGAGAACATGTGATATTCAGTTCTTTGTTTCTGTGAAAGATCACTCAGTCTTATAGACTCCAGGATAATCCAGGTTGCTGTGAAGTTCATGATTTTGTTCTTCATGGCTGCGTAATGCGTAATATTCCATTGTGTATATGTACCACATTTTTAAAATCCAGTCCTCTTTTGATAGGCAGCACGGTTGGTTCCATGATCTTGCTACTGTGAATAATGCTGCAATAAACATATGTGTGCAGGTATCTTTTTTATACAGTGATTTGAATTCCCCCGGGTATATTCCCAGTAGGGGGATTGTGGAATCATATGGAACCTAAATGTAAAATCTCAAACTATAAGAAACTTAGAAAATACAGGAGACACCCTCATGGAAATTGGAATTGGCAACCAATTCCTGATCAAAACCCCAAGAGCCCATGTCATAAGAGGTAAGATAGACAATTGGGACCTCATCAAACTGACAAGCTTCAGCAAAACCAAAGAAACCACCAAGAGAGAGGGGAGACAGCCCACAGACTGGGAAAAAATATTTGCCAACTGTAAGTCTAACAAAGGCTTAATATCTAGAATCTACAAGGAACTCAAACATGCTGAAAAGAAAAATCAAACAACCCCATTACTGAGTGGACAAAAGATATGAATAGACACTTCTCAAAAGGAGACATACGAGCAGCCAGAAGATGCATGAAAAAATGCTCAGCCTCACTTGTCATCAAAGAAATGCAAATTAAAACTACACTGAGATACCACCTAATTCCAGTCAGGATGACTATCATCAATAACTCAAAAAATAACAGGTGCTGGAGAGGATGCAGCAAAAAGGGAACACTTCTACACTGTTGGTGGGAGTGTAAACTAGTGCAGCCTCTGTGGAAAACAATGTGGTGATTCCTAAAAGATCTAAAAATCGACCTTCTAGATTTGTTTTCACGAATAAAATACTTTGAGGACCTAGGAGCCTCCAGGGTCATCCCTTCCCCAGTTCCAAGGTAGCTCTGTGGCATCATTGAATGCTTTACTGCGAGGAAGAAAAAATAATATTATTAAATGTTCACTATATGCTTGACACTTCATATTTATCTGTGATAACTTAACTTAATTTTGGCAGCAATTGTGTTAGTTGTGCTTACAATCTTCATTTTGCAGGTGGAGAAATAGGCAAATAAAAATTATATAACTCCCTTCAGGTGACACAGTTAGCAAGTAACTGAAAAAATGATTTGACCTTAGCAGTGTACCCGCATTGTCCACATTTCACCCTCATGCTAACCTGTCAGTAGAAGGACAGAACCTAATGAAGTCGAGGTGGCTAATGATACAACTGAGTAGTTTATCAAGGATTCAAACTTTTAATTGGACACAGCACTTGCGTTACAAGTGCCAAAACACTATAAAGAAAAGATAAAATATCTCTTCAATAGTTCAGTACTTTGGAAGCAGTTGTATTTTGACATCACAGAGACAAAATATCCAGATGGGAGACTGAATATTTTATTTTGCATCTGGGTGTTTTGACATAATAGGAAGCAAGAAATGTGACTTCTATTCAGTTATTTACCATTCACGATATAGGCACCCTATAAACTGAATGAAAAAATTGAAATGAAATGCTAATCATCATACTATATCTATTTTGTGCTAAAATGTACTTGCAACTTGAATTGCTTGCTTTAATGTATTGCAGTGAGGTATCACCAGGGGCAGCCTCAGCAAAACATTTTTGGTGGCCTTTTGTATCTTCAGAGATGTAACCATTTTTTTTTTTTTTTTTGCTCCCACTAGGTGAAAAGTGACTTCATGCTTTATATATCCCCCATATACAGCATGGGCTTAAAAATAAACTCTTCAGGCCAGGCACTGTGGCTCAACCTGTAATCCCAGCATTTTGTGAAGCCCAGGTGAGTGGATTGCATGAGCCCACGGGTTCGAGACCAGCCTGGGCAACTTGGAGAGACCTTGTCTCTACAATAAATCAAAAATTAGTGGGGTGTGGTAGCACACGCCTGCAGTTCCAGGTACTTGGAAGGTTGAGGTGGAAGGATCACTGAGCCCAGGAGGCCGACACGGGTCACCGTGAGCGTGCCACTGCACTCCAAACTGGACGACAGAGTGAAACTCCAACTCAAAAAATAAAAATAAAAATAAACTATTCATAACAAAAACATATAAAAGGTGTCAAAATTCTAAGTAACTGTGCTGTATAACTGATAGTAGAATTTCAGGCATCTGTCATAGGTGACCCTTTGTGAGGAGAGTGGACTTCTGACTGAGCCCCTTAGACGCCCCCTAAGTATCCACTGAATTATAAGATTTCCAGACTTATAGGTCTTAAAACCCCCATGCAGGAACAACACAGTGATAAAATAAAATCAAAGATTGATTCATTACTCATTATGTACCTTTAAAAATGGGAACCCAAAGATTACACATCATGATGTTTTAGACTAGAAATAGTTTTTTGAGAATAATCAGTAAACAAAATACTTCACTGTGCTACTATCATCCGAAGAAAGCAATTCAACACTCTCTGTATAGTCGACACCAGTGTCATTTACTATAAAGCATAATCTCTCTGTTTTGCTCTTTGTCTCTTTTTTTTTATTTTTATTTTTTTTAGTTGAAATCTCACTCTGTCACCCAGACTGGAGTGTGGTGGCACACTCTCGGGCACCGCAGCCTCCACCTGCTGGGCTCCTGTGAGCCTTCTGCCTCAGCCTTCCAAGTAGCTGGAACTACAGGCATGTGCTACCACGCCCAGAAAATTTTTAACATCGTGGAGACGAAGTCTCGCCAAGTTGCCTGGGTGGGTCTCGAACCCGTGGGCTCAGGCAATCCTGATGCCTCAACCTCCCAAAGTGTTGGGATTACAGGCTTGAGCCACAGCACTCGATATAATTTTTGTTTTTATATTTGAGTCTATTGATTCATTTTGAATGAATTTTTGTATATAATGCAATGTATGGATCAAAGTTTATTTTCCTGAATATTGATATCTAATTGTGCAGTGACATTTGTGGAATGACCACAAATTTTTGCATTGATTTGTCTTTGTACCTTTATCAAAGTCAGTTGTTCATACAGTTATGAATCTCTTTCTGAACTTGTTACTCTGTTCTCTTGATTTATTTATCTATCTTCAAGCTAAAATCACAATGCATGGTAAGTATATGACGAATCTTGAAAATAGATAGTATTAGCCCTTCAAGTTTGTTCATCATTTCTTGGCTGCTTTTAAGATTTTTCTCTTCATTACTGATTTGAAGCAATTTGATTCTGACATGCCTTTTACTTTTCTCATGTTCTTTTGCTTGAGGTTCATAAAACTTCTTGGGTTCATAGTTTTCATAAAATTTGGAATTTTGGGAGCCATTATTTCTTAAAATATATTTTCTGTCCTCTCCTTTGGGGCATGAATTACATATATCTTAGGCTCCTTGAAATTATTTCAGAACTCACTAATGGTCTCTTTTTTTCTTTTCTCTGGGTTATTTTTTACCACTTTGTTTCATTTGGGAAACTTTTTATTGCTATCTTCAAGTTCACTAACCTTTTTGTCTTCAATGTCTCGTCTTTCATTAATCCCAACCAGTAAATTTTTTATCATATACATTGTGGTTTTCATCCCTAGATATTTTATTTGAATCTGTTTAAATATATTTTATGTCTCTGCTTACCTTTTTGCACATATTTAATATGATTATAACAACTGATCAAATGTTCGTGTCTTCTACTATCTAGATTAACTTCAGTCATTTGAATTTTCTCCTCATTATGAGTTGCTTTTTTCTGTTTGTTTCCAATGCATGAGAATTTTGCCTTGTTGAGGCGATACATAGAAAGATAAATAATCTAATAAATATTCTTGAGCTTTGTTCTGAAATGTAGTCAAATTATTTAGAAATGGTTTAATCCTTTCAGGTATTGCTTTTAAGAAATATTAGGTAGGACTAGAGCTGTGATGAGTTTAGTACTATTAATTTTTCACTAGAGTCAAGACCCTTCTAAGCACTTTAATGCCCCATGAACTAAGGTTTTCCAGTGTAACTTGTGGGAAAAGGCACAATTCCCTCTCCTGCATGAGCACTAGATTCTGTTCCCTCTAATCTTCTCTGATGATTCTTCCCCTGCTTCAAATATTTTCCTCACACACATGATCCAATTATCCAATTAGTATTCTCAGTATTCTGGAGTTCTCTCTTTGTGTGAAGAAGGCAAGCCTGAGAGTTGGTTAATACAAGCTTGGCTTCTTTTGGTACTCATAAATATCTTTAGTACGCACAAGTTTTCATGTGACTTCAAACTTCTCATGTTCCTGTCATTTATTAGAAATCTATGAATAGTCACTCCTCTCCAGTATGCTACCTTGCATATTCTAGTTACTTTGATTTTTTCAGACTCTCAGCTCCTTAGCACAGTGAACGCAGAGCTTGGGTTTCCCCGACCTGTACCGTAGCCAAGAAACTCAAGGTAGTCAACAGAGGCGATCATATATATGCCTCACTTTTTTGTTTTTTTTACTGTTTTTTGCTTTATTTTTATTTTACCATTTTTCAGGGAATATTCTTCCTAACTGCCTGATATCCATTGTCTTGATGGCTTTATTTCTTTTTTATTTTTTCATTTTGGCTTGGTGTTTGTTCCAGATAGGAGGGTAAATCAGGTTCCTATGACTCCATCTTTGCTGGAAGTGACATTTTTAACTTGTTCAACTTTGCATTTAATAATACAAGAAGACATTCTTCTTGTCAAGATGTCTATCAGTGACCCAGAAATTCTATTCTACTTTGTGTGAACTCATTTAAATGGCATCCAAAGGACTAAGAGAATACTTTAGTACTTTCTTGGTATGCTAAAGTTACTAAAATCCTCATTTTGCTTATTTCAAAGCTTAAGGTTCTGAAAGCTAGAATTCTATATTATTATTATTATTATTATTATATATGGATATTCTCCAGAGCATTGTTTATAATTACAAAACTTAAAAAAACCCTGCAAATATCCAATAATGGAAATGTTAATTAAATACATAATGTAGACTATTATGCACCATTAAACAACATGTTTTTTTTTTAATTTATGTTAAAAATTACTGTGCACGCCGGGCTCGGTGGCTCAGCCTGTAATCCCGCGCCTTTGGGAGGTTGAGGTGAGTGAAT